>NW_015971680.1:0-1629 GCF_000836435.1 Fonsecaea multimorphosa CBS 102226
CCTTATACTATAACTTACTCCTCTCGATATCCTACTAGGTCTCCTATATCAATTGCTGAAACACTTACTACTAGTAATACTTTAATATATATTTAGGACTCTTCCATAAATGTAACCGCTACGTATAAACGAAAAACATAATAATCTACTGCTAATATCGACCTTTATCCTAAATCTCTTCCGGATTTTGGTATCCTTTCAATAGCACGAATCGACTTTAATCTTCTTCGATCCGTATTACCTCCTTACGTATAAATACTCCGGTATACGCCCTAAGGATAACTTAATATTGTCGCATCATCTTATCTATCGCTTCCTATATCACTTGACTGACGGGTTCTAGATCCATCTCTAGCGTAGCGATACTCTATAATAACTCATCACGGTCCAATTTTCGTAAATACTAGGCCCACCCGGTTCGTTCTAACTATAGGCTAGGCTCGTTATACGTTCCTTCGTCGATAGTACGTCGTTCACGGTCCTAGATCTTTTCCATCCTTTACTACAATATCTATCGTACTTGTTCGACCTTACTAGGTGGTGGTGGTGATGGCTTCGGGGCGGCTTCTTCGGCCCGCTCCGGGGCGTGGACCTCAAAATACTAGGACCCTCGACCACGGGGGAATACCCGCTAGTAATATACCGATTTCCACGGCCGGGCGTGGGGATGGCCTCCTCGACCGGCACACGGCGCACCGGCATAGCCTCGCTGACCGGGATGACGTCGTGCCCAATGAACCTTTATAGTCGCCTCGCCGCGATATACATATCGACATTACTCGGTCGGACTGCCGCATAATAACCCGTCCGTATAGATATCTAACTAGGGAACGGGGTCTTGAATCCTCTGGTAGATTATATACACGACGTCACGATTCTGCAGTAAATCGGGTCACTGGAAAACTTGATTCTAGACATACCGGGCATCTGACGGGCTTAATCGATACTGTCGTCGCTGTAAATAACTGGCAATCTACTCTGGCCATACGGCATATCGACATTGACGGCAAATAGGGAGTTAGATACGGCACGAGTACTGAAATACTTCGTCGACCTAGATAGGTTCGTCCTTAACCAATGCCGTCATCGTCATCGAATAACTAATAATACCGATGAACGCGAATTTAATGGTGACTAGCAAACCATCATACTTCAACTCAAAGTCCTCGTATCCATTGTCTATATTACATTCATCCCATCCATTCTACTAGATTCACCCGTGACTCCTAACTCTACCAATTTCGCTTACCTTGCCCGGTTCGGACTCGACCCTGGCTACCCTTAGGGTTAACCCTAGCTATTCTTCAACCCTAAGAGCCCCTTTTCTCAACTTTCCCGTGGAAATTTTGATATTCCTCCCATACAAAATGGTCGATTTTCCATCTACGATTCCACCCGTCCACGAAGTGCAATCGTGGTGTAAATCGCGTAAGTTGTAAACTACGGGCCTCTATTATGACATACTCCAAATGCAAAACCGTAATCGCCCGGGAACCAATCATTAGTCTGAAGAGAAGTCAATCATTATCCTGAAATTAACCCGCTAAGACTAGGGTTAGGGGTTCTATACATTTTGTATGGGGAGCAATCATTAGTCTGGGTAGGATAATGAACCACATTTTGGATAGG
>NW_015971680.1:1829-173031 GCF_000836435.1 Fonsecaea multimorphosa CBS 102226
GTAGGATAATGAACCACATTTTGGATAGGGTTAGGGGTTCTATACATTTTGTATGGGGAGCAATCATTAGTCTGGGTAGGATAATGAACCACATTTTGGATAGGGTTAGGGGTTCTATACATTTTGTATGGGGAGCAATCATTAGTCTGGGTAGGATAATGAACCACATTTTGGATAGGCTGCTGCACCCCTCGCTCTAGTTTCCTAACTCGCACTCTGACATGGCCGCATGAAGGCCAGTCCGTAACAAAGAGACGTACCCGTGATAGTTATAAACTAACTACCACGTCGAATAAGATCTCCATTCGTATCAACATAAGTTCCCTGTAAAAAGTCCTTGACTTTTGCATCCATATTCTGAGTTTTGATATAGTCCTGAAATATATCAACCAACTTGTCAAGTTGCTTGATAACCTCCGATCCAATTACGCCCCCACCCCCAGACCTTTGCTGACTTTTTCCATAGTCTCCCACTACTTTGAGGATAGAACTAACCCAACCGGGAAGACTACTACCACTACTCTGAAACGGCCTAATACCAAATTAACACAATGCATTGATATATATTCTCTCACCGGTGGGGTACTTACTTGTGCACAAACTCGATATGGCCATCATCTGAGTAGCGAATAAACGGTTTTAGGTCGAATTGAGCTGTGTACATAGTCTTCCAAAATATGTACTTGGGTGTATGTTCTGCACGCAAGACACCGTTGCCCTCCTCGAAGATTTTCATCCCGTCGATTTCTGTAAGCTTGCCAGACAAATAATCGTCATTGGGTTTGGAAAGATCATCTGGCCTTGGGATGTATGAGAGCTCGAAGCTATTAGAGTAGGTGTTCCACACGCGGCAGCAGCGGTTCAGGTCGAGAATGGACTCTCTGGATTTGTCTTGCGCATTGTCTTTGTACCACACTGTGGCTTTGATCGAGCTGCCATCGAGGCGCCAAGATGAATCTGGCATTATGGAGAGGGTGATGAAGAATAAAGTGAAAGCTGAGTGCTAAGGAGACTAGACTAGTGTAAGATTGAGAGCTTCCTGACAAAAAAGAGAATCTTGGAGGAAAACATCTCAAGCTTTATAGTCATCTTGCAGGCGCTGTGTTGATGGGTTACGGCTTGGCAGCCTCATAGTTTTGTGCAAGGTTAAACGTTACTAACACGGGATTGGTTTGCGTGAACCCGCCACAAGGTCTAGACCTTTCTAATAAAGCGGCTGAGAATTTGGACGTGTGTACTACTGCCACTACATTGCCTCGAGTTCCATCTCGCGCTCCCATCTCACACTCTCTCTTCGAATTGGTAGGAAATGTGCTCACAGCATGTCGGCAGACGCCAATGTGCTTCGGCAGCACATCTGGCCAGCATTCGTTCGATCAAAACCATGTTGTTGTTTGTTACCCTTTTCGGACAGTTGGGCAGTCATGCGGCTGAAGGTGGGCGGGGAAGTCCTTTCAGCTCGCTAATTTTCACAGCACATCAGCAACCAACGGGCCGTCACCGAACTGAGCTTTCTCACATCCTACCGCGACCTGTGCATTCAGCTACGCCACAACCACGTTGGACCTACAAGATGCCCGCTGATGTGATTAATCAAATCCCTTTGTGTTTTCAAGCATTTCTAGCTCACTCTCCCGTTGCTCTGGCCTGATCTAGACGGGCCGGTGACATGAGACCTTGAACATGTGCTTCGCCCGTATGCAGCGCAAGCTGAAGCTAAGGATCTAGATCCTCTTGACGGAAAGTGGGACCTTGGTGTATCCCTTGTCCGATTGAGCTAGGACTTTGAGCGTTGGCCCCCGGAAAACCCGCCGTATGGCTATGGATTTTAATCAGCTGAGCTTTGGACTCGTGGACTAACCTTTGGGCGCTCTCTCGACATCCCAATTTGCCCGGCTGTTTAAGGGTTTCTATAAGAGACAGAATAATGTACGACTTTGCCCGCGTATGACTCTGCGTATGGCGCTGATAACAACAGGAGCTCTACTAGCCCCGCAGGCTGGGAGATCCTTATCCAGCTCCACCATAGAACTATGACTGAGTTCACCAGTCGGTACGCAGCCATTCGTCGCAGTGTCGACAGCGCCAGCCGTGGTCAGATTTCAGGTACGGGGATGGCACCAATCAGGATGTGGGGATGATCCATTGGGTCGAGGAGGGATCAAGCAAGGATTCGAGAGCTCCAACGCCTTAATGACAGAGTCCAGACCACGAGGTGATGTCTTAGGAATATCGTGCTTCTCCCATAAATGGCGACGAGCACGCTGTTCGGGCCGTTGGATGGCGTAGCCACACCAGTCATGGGTGCATATTAGGATTCGTTCTGGGTAGCTAATACAGAGACCAAGGGCACGAAGGAAGGCAACGTCAGTCGCAGACGGCTCAGCCATTATGGAAGATCGATACTACAGTTCCAGCCTCCTGACTATGCAGAGGCTTCAGAAATGGCGACGCGCTTCTCTAAAACACACGCTAGCCCCTGGTCCATGCGTAGTCACGTGGAAGCGCGTCGCCTTTTGGTGGAAACGCGCCGCCATTCTGAGGAGAATAAGCGACGCTAAAAGGGGAAAGGCGGCGCGGTTCTATAGAGAATAAGGGTGCTAGGTAAGGCGGCCTAAGGGAGGCTTAGGTAGAGGAAGACTTAAATGTGGCGGTATAACTTAGGCGGAAGGAGCAGGAGAGATAAGGAGGAGGGCTAAATAAGGATAGGATCAATGTGAGATCAACGATCTTCGGCAATATAACTGTCGTCCGGCCGCTCAATGGAGACAATCCGGCATACAATACTAAATGAACTAAAGCAACCAAAATAATGATTCTTGATGGTGGGAATTGCCCTATTTTGAACCCGCGATCTCTTTTCCATACAAAAAATAGTTCCCATTAGTAGTTCCTTGCCTTGGGAGACCCGTTGCCTCCTGCGAAAGATGAATGAGGAGGTCTGCATCATCCCCACAAAGGCCTTTTCCGGCATACTTCCGCAAGTCCAACATAAAATTCTGAAACTGAAGGCCGGCTCTGGCAGCCGGGGTTGTCACGATAGTTGGCGTGGTATCTAGTCCCCCACAGAAGGAAATTCGTAGGCAAGGAATGCCGCGTGCTTCAACCTCAGAAGCAGCATATCCCGGCTGCCGAGAAATATGGAACGAGCCTAGTAGGATTGCGATTTTTTCATCCGGAGCTCCATTGAGTAAATCGAGTATGTTGGTAGTGATGGCGGTTTCCCTGGCTGTTCTGTCACGGATAGTGGACTGGTCGACATCAATCGGGACCACCTGGATTCCCGTCGCCGAAGTAGCCTTGACCAAGTCTATTATGTTACTGTCTGGTCCGGTATCGACTCCATCCAGAGAATCCAATTCGCCCTTGTAAAAAACATCTATCGGGAGTGTGCTGGTTGAAGGGGCTTCGATGGCAAGGATTGTAATCCCCGCTACTTTGAGATCGCTAATTTTCGAGCATAGATGGCTGCGTATTGTGGAATTTGAATGAAGGTCTCCAAAGAAGATAACCCGATATCTATGACAAAGAAGAGGATAATTGATGGACTGGTGACAGTTTAAGAGCTCTATTGCGGCTGAATTAAAATCATTCTAAGCGTCCATTTTGATTCTCGTGGAGATGTAAACTTTATATACCTAGATCACCACTACGGCTCGAGGTGATTTTAAAGGGTACAAAACTTCTTTCGATTGGGGGGCTTGGCGGGGGCTTGGCGGGTGCCTGCGCCCTTCCTAGGAAAGACTAATTAGAGACTAAGGCTTGAAATAGCCAATCAGAGTAGGGAATTTTGTTTAACTAGTAACTTTGGGGCCGTATACGGGGACCAAACTTGGCACTAAAGTCGTACCACACCAACCTCGGCATAAGGCTCTTGGCATATGGAAAGGTACGAAAATTTGTATGGCGCCACCACATAAATTTTTGTACCTCTCCATATTTACCAAGCACTCTCAACCTCTTGTGATAGTGCTGTCGTAACCTCGCTGTCGCCGTTTTGTATAGATAATTCGTGGTGTTGAGAGCTCTATGGCCATCCCTTTGTCTTCTGCGTGGCGTGCGCACCTAGATTGTCCCGCTCATCTCAGATCAATACTCGAGAAGACTGTGCGATCTTACCCGGCGCAATGGCTCGAGGCTCCAGCCACCGGAGATGTTCTCAACCGTCGAAGAGTGTCAGAACCGCCCCATTGCGTACTCTTTAACCCAGGGCTTCGACGTTGTATCAACTCATTCCACAAAGAACCCCCAGTTCAGCAAGACCTTCTGTTGTATCCACCACGGCAAAGAGACCAAGAACATAAGGAATCTTCCACCAGTTATCGAGAGAAATGAGGCCGATACCCCCAATCAACACGGTAGAATTGATACCGGGCTCAACTCGCTAACGGGTCGAAATAAATCGGCGCGACACAATCAACGTCAATATTTTAACCGCTGGCAGGTCGAAATAAATTAACACGACGCAATCAACCTTCCCGGCAAGTTCCTCAACCTTCCAGCATACTTTTGAAAATTCTGCTGCAAGGCTCTTACTGCGTTGCTCCTCACGGCAGCGTTTGCTGGTCTCACGCGTTCAATGGGCTTTAGCTTCGCCTTGAGCTTAGTCGTCAGGCTTATCAAGGAAGCGTAAGCTTTCGCTAAGAAATAATAACCTAATTAGGTGCGGAATGAATATTCGTCGGGACAGCTCTAGAATCCCTCACCAATCTTACAGGTAGTTATTCTTGTACATATAAGCCCATTCTCTGAGACCTCTCACTCCCATTGGCCATGCTTGAAATCACGATTTAACCTGGCGAAGTCGATGATTATATTCCTTCTCGAGACACTCATTCGGTTTTCGCCAGTTTGCCGTGTCTTGGGGCCTGTATATCTCTCGTCGCCGTCGCTAATCTTCTAGCTCTGCTGCCATCAGTTCGCGCATCTTCGTCTCCATTCGCTTCACTACCTGGCCTTGCCGTCGTCGTCGGGCTCCGAGACTCTCTTCGTCCGATGTCTCATCCGCGGACGCGGAAGACAAGTCTGGTTCCGAGTCGGAGTGGAAGTCAGGCCGCGGGTTCCTTCGACTTCGGCGTCGAAGCTGTCGCTGATGCTGAAGAGCTTCGTACTTTTCGAGCTCCTGGCGAAGGAAAATGCTGCACTCGCCGGCAGTCCGGTATTCCTCGAATCGTTTCATAACCTAACCTCGCTTCTTGGAGCATCATTTCGCTGTCGGTCCGAGATAGTCCGTTGACCGAAGGTTAAATTCCAAGACGGGCATGACGGGCGGGACAGTCTGCGGTAAACCGGGCTGGCCTTGGGTGACCTATTCCTCTCGGAAGCGAATTAGCTCCTGATAGAGCTTACTTTCGGAGAAATGGAGGAGCCGCTGTTCGGGCTGCACTACATAAGGTATATGGTCGTCGAGGAGTGAGTCCGGGGCGACCTGCTACCCGTCGCTAGGATGATGCTTGATGTAAGATGTAGGGAGTGGATCGGGGAGGGTGGTATGGGTCTGGAACTTTCGATAGTACGCGTGAAGGCCTCGATGAAAACTTGGCTACTACATAAAGTCCTTTGTGTCTTTATCTTTACGTAGGAATCCGCTGGACTGGGGATACGGAACTACGAAATGGCTCCGCACGAACGACTTCTTAAGCTCCTGCCTCCACGTCCGAGCACTGGCTTTACCTCGAGCCGTGTTGACGGCGTAGAAGCTTTGCCGAAAAAGCATGCGGTACGGTTTGTCATCCTAGCCTTCCCGTTTGAATTGCCTATCGTTCCACTCCCATAACTATGAAAATAAAACGTCCATGCTTTTCACCCCAAGGCGGTTACCGTGAGCGAGCTTCGGTGGGCGATACTTCTCCTTGAGAGCTTTTTTGATGCTGGCGTAGTATAGCGGCACCTTACCAGCCAGCGCGGCTTCCGCTTTCTCAGGATCTAGGACCGACTTGATGTGACGAAAGACATCTTTCCGGAAGGCACATAAGTAAAGCTGGCGGAGGTATTTCTCAAGAAAGTCCAAACATGCTGGTACGCCGCTGAACTCGATTATCCACTGCCGCGCTTTATCCATCCGAATGAAGTCGAGGCGAACGTCACGGACTTGGCCGTATCGGGCATGATATGCCGCCTGTATCGATGGATTATTGAACATCATGTGAGCCGCATGAGGCTGTCGAAAGGTCAGAGTGTTCCAGTCAATCTTGTCGAGAAACCACGCATAGCCAAATTCTTCCATCGTTCGCCGAAAGCCGAGACCCTCGACACGTCGAAGGCCATCTAGCTGCCGGGGGTCTGGCTGAAATCGCACGTCCTGCCAACATCCGCCGACTTTCTGAATCAGATCGCTTGGGCACGAGAATGAGAGCTAGCGGAGGAACATGAGCATCACACGTGTGTGTTCCCAAGTGACGAAGTGTGGATCTTGAAAGCTGTGTACCATTTCAAACCCGAGGTAAAATTTGTTGATGTTCTAGCGAAGCTAACGCAGCATATCCGTGGTACGGAAGCTGTAGAAGGGGGCCTCCCTCCCCGGTATGAATGTGATAGGCTGATCGTGTCGTCTCCGGGCGCGAAACTGCGCATCGAGGGCGTGGAATAGTTCTCCGGAGATACGGTGCTCACTGCGAATACCAGAAGATTTCTTGAGCGACCCCTGTAATGCAAAATGATAACGAAGCTTGGTGTACAAATAGGATTTGATGAGTGCCGTGGGATTGTGACTGAGACCACCTCCAACGAGCTCCCACGTTCGCTGCAGGCTCTTGTCCAACGCCAAAGTCTCGATCGCCTTATTCATGAACGGGTATACCTTACCGGCGGCGAAGGGCTCCTTGATGCCGGTGGGGTAGTCCTGAGTGAAGAGAATACCGGCTGCGCGCGGCCGAGAACGGGGGCTCGACTCCACGGTGAGACTGCCGGTGTCTTGGAGTATGCAGAAAGGGTAAAACACTTCTTTTCGGCTTGGGTCTCTGGCTGGACCCTGCTGCATCCAGGATCTCCGAGACTCTAAACAGCACCGCTTCCACAGCAGGGTTGTCCACAAGTCCGCTCCGGTGTCCTCTTTACCGTCTTCGCCTTCAGGCCTTGGACTGGGCCTGGGTACCGATGACGCAACACGAGAAGCCTTGGTAGGACATATTTCCGTGGCAATGTCGAAGTAAAAATCTGATGTGACATAGGTCTCATTAACCGTACCCTTCTAGTATTGCTGGAATCGCATTATCATCCGTTCCCACGTCGTGTCCTTTGTTAGGACCTTCAAGTTTTTGGCCTGTAGTAGAATGGTGACGTCGCGAAATTGGCGGAACCCCGGCTGTTGGACGGCTACCAAGGTCGACTGCCAAACTTGAGGCAGAGATTCGGGCGGGAGAAAATACACTAGCTGCTGCTCTCGCGACACTGCGTTAATTCGCTGGCCGCGAAGCTCTACCCCGCGAGCAGTGGCGTTATAGCGACTGTGATCAAAACTGGACGGATAGTGCTGGACGTGAGAACTGCTGTAATGTTCGTAAATGATGGGAAGCAAGATGTCGTCTATCCATATCCGGAAATCTTCATCGCGAAGTCGGCTAGACTGTTGCGTTTCTCGATAGAGATGGGGAAAGAGGAAGTAGAGGGAGATATCTTCGAAGCCAACGAGGCGACCGAAAGTGTAGTGCGGGATCTGGTGGACTGGGCGGCGGACCTTGTGTAAGCGACCAGCTTCGTCGAAATAGGACACTTTGCGCGAATCGAGATGGAGATTGGACTGGAGGTCGGAGATAGGCATTTGGGTGGGATGCCATCGAACACCCTCTTTAGCCACGGCGAGGTCACTCGGGAAGCCTGTAATACTGTCTACGTCGAAATGAATGCCAACAGAGGCAGACGCTGGCTCATCAATTTCGAGACACACGTGGGGTGGCCTACACGCAGAATCATCCGAAGTAAGACTAGTGAATATCTCTCGCCGCGTCTCCGCGTTGACCTTGTTGGCTAGGTCATCCTGACGCGTCGCAATGCTTGCTGTTCCCAGAATATCGGGACATCGATCGGCCATCGAGTTGAGGTACTAGGCCAGGCTGACATGATGCTCGAATTGTTCATTGTGCTCCTCCTTTCTTTGAGCATGGCAATCGGAGCAGCAGCCTCGAAACTTGATAAGGTCATCTGCCAACCGACGGGCAACATATTCAACTCGATCTTGATGTTCTGCGTTGCTGGCATTATCACTCTCGACCGGCCTTTCATGCTGCTGCTCGACCCCAACTGTCTCATCTTCCAGAATGGTGTTGCTCGAAACGCCGTAGCCGAACGCTGAATCGAATCCGGTAGGTAATGGCGACATACTTGTTGGAGGGACGTCATTGTTTTGCGGGTCTGGGTCTTCCGGTACCAGTGGGGGGGTAGGAGGTGGAAGGTGGGTGTGAGAGATCTAGTTCATCACATCTAGTATTATTGTGGTCATCGTCCAACGATAAACCCTGCGCCGCAGGGAAAGCAGTGACAGGTGGCAGATCGTTCGGAGCGTGTCGGTTTGAAAGTGGAGGCGGGAGGGACACTGTCACGGAGGGAATCTCTCCGTTGTAAAATTGATCATGCTGTCGTGCACGTCTTTCTGAGGCCTCGTGTTGTCGCTTTGCTCGTTTCCGCCGCACATCGGCCTGGGCTTTTTCTTCCTTGCTCGCATATTTAGATGGTCTGCCTCTTTTCCTGGTTGTGCCATCAGGTATGGCAACAAATTGAGAGATCGGCGCTATCAAAATCCGGACCTTTCACCCAGGTTAATTTTTTGCTATGAACTAGAGTTGCGCAGTCACACGGGGGGAAAGGCAGCGAAAGAGTGCACTATTCTAAATGCGGTTTAACTTTGGCCGCGAAATCCCAAAAAGGGTAAGTCGACCGCGAAATGACCGCGAAAATCCAAACTAGAAGGTATGCCGCGGCCTTCCTGATCTCGTCGTCGAGGCGCCCAACTTCGGCGGCATCTAGCACCACCAAGGGGAGAGAGATCGCAATGAAAGCAAGGATACTACTAGTATATGTGTCGGAGAATTATTCAGTGAAATTCAAGCAGTGGATTCTTCCATTTCACTCCTATGTCTAGTCGGGATATTCCTAAGGGCGATATATAAGCGGGGATTAGAAAATAAATAATTATTTATTTTATATAGTAGTGAGGAGACTAATAGTTTAATTTATAGATAGTCTATCGAGATCTAACTATTTTCTCTAAGTTATCCTATATAATATCTTCGAGGTTTAACCCTAGAGAGTAGAGTAGAAGATCCCGATTAAGATATAGATAATAAAAGAATTAATTATCTATATATAGATACTTTTCTATATAGTATCGGAGGAAGTCTACGAGCTAGAGTAGATAGTTAAGGCGTTAAGTAGTCTAGAGGACTTACTTATCGCGACTAAAGTTATCTTCGACTTTACCTAGATTATTAAGGAGACTAAGAGTATATTAGTTAACGTAAATACCGAAAGAAATCACTTCGATTTAGAACGTATAGAGCTTAATCGAACCGGTAAGCTAGTAGATATTCTTATAAATATCTATTATAAGAGACTTAGATATCGCGAGAAGATTAGTAGAATAGAGCTAGCGATTAAGATAGTTATTATAATAATTAAGACTAAAATATAAGAGTCTCTTAAATAGAGATCGCTAGAAAAGACCGCGCTAGTCGACGATAGATAGAGATATAAACTCTAGATAGGAAAATAAGTAATTATTTATTCTATCGAGATAGAAGACTTACGTATCTAGAATATAGATTTTAAGATCGCGAATAGGCCTATTTATAGACTATTCTAGTAGACTTAGTTCGGATAGTACTTATATAATAGATCGCTTAGTTAGGGATTATATAGAGATCTCTTAGATATATCTTATTAATTTATTAATATAAATAATTATTTATATAGTATAGTAGATAATAATATTATTATAAATAATCTCGAGAAATATTTATATAAAGAGAGTAGAAGAAGTAGAATATAAGGATAGATAAAAAAGATAAAAAAGATAAAAGAATTATAAGAACTTTAATAGAACGACGACGTTAAGACCTAAGTAGGATAATATTTATATATATAAATATTTAGTAGATTTATTTATATCTAGTATATATTTATAAATAAAATAAATAATTATTTATCTTATAGAAATATAATAATATATAAAGATATCCTATAAGTTATATTAATAGAAGAAACTTATATAAGAGCGAATAGATTCTATTTTAGGTTAGTAATAGCTAGCTAGATATATATTATACTTTATAATTAGGAATTATTACGCTCTTAGCGAACTAGTTATTTCTAGCGGGGAATTATTATATTCTTAATAGACTAGTTATTTCTAGCGGGGAATTATCACGCTTAGCTAACCTTCCTATAATTCTACGAAAAGGCCTTACTTTTAACGCTTAATATCTTACGCTAGAGAGATCCTAGAGAGATAAGCTATATATTATTATATTTGTCTTTAGAAGCTCTATTAAATAGTATAAATATTATAGGGATTATCCTAGTATTAGTGTCTAACCATAGCCCGAGAAGAAGGTATAGAAATCGACCTATGTATCGGTCCGAATGGGATCAGCCTGTCGATGGCTACGTTGTGGGCGATATCATGATCAACGAGCTGCTCCGGGAAAGAAGCCTTTCAAGATCATTTTCATGGGCGCAGGCTCCGCCGGTATTGGCTTCCTCCATTTTGCTCCGTCAGCGCTTAGAGAACTTGATGTTGAAATCGTTTGCTATGAGAAGAATGCCGACGTTGGAGGAACGTGGTACGAAAACCGCTACCCTGGGTGCGCTTGCGATGTTCCGAGCATCTCATATAGTTTCGCATGGCGAATGAACCCATCTTGGTCCCACTTTTACTCTTCATCCCAGGAGATTTGGCAATACATGAAAAACATAGTCGAGGAAGAAGGTATGATGAAATACATCCTGCTATAGACTCAGGTTATGACCGCGAGTTGGAACGAGGTAAACAGCAAATGGGTGGTCAAACTACGGAGACTTTACACCCCGGAAAGACCAACAGATCCACAAGAGTGGGAAGAGGACTGCGGCCTTCTCTTGAATGGTTGTGGGTTCTTAAAGTAAGTGATCCTTCACAGGAATCCGCAGGAACTGTAACTAACCCGTGAAAAAATAGCGCTTGGAAATGGCCTGATATTCCCAGGCTCCACTCCTTCAAAGGTGATCTCTTCCACACCGCAACTTACAACGAAGGTTTTGATCTCAGGGGGAAGTTTGTCGCTGTGATAGGCAATGGTAGCTCTGGGGTCCAAGCTGTTGCCGAAGTTTACAAGCACGCATCTAAGTTAGTAACCTGGGTTCGAAGTCCAACCTGGATCATTGCTGCCATTGGCCAGGCAAAGGGCAGTAAGGCAGGGCAACAATTTAAATGTGAAACCCACTTGTGACGAGTTCTCCGTTACTAAGGCTGACATTATGCGCAGACACAAAGGAGCAGAAGGCAGAATGTGCTCGCGATCCAGTGAAGTATCACCGATACCACAAGACGATCGAGAACCATTTAAACAACCGATTCAGAACGCTCCTCCGAGACAGCTGAATCGGACGAAAATGCTGTAAGTCGTGGACATTTCACTTTTGGGCCCAAGACCCAACTGACCCGAATATTTACAGTTTGCCTACTCGGAGATGAAAGAGAAATTGAGACACCGACCGGATATCTTCGAGGCACTTCTCCCAAGGAACTTCAGTGTCAATTGTCGCCGTCCTACCCCGGGTAATGGCTATCTGGAAGCTCTAGCAGGCGAGAAGACAACAGTTCTCCCTGGGAGTATTCAATCGGTAACATCTTCGGGAGTGGTCGATACCGCGGGAGTAGAACATAAGGTCGATGTGATCCTCTGTGCTACTGGATTTGACACATCGTTCAGACCTCGAATCCCCATTATAGGCCTCGACCCGAAGACGACCCTAGCCGAGAAGTGGGCCGAATTTCCTGCTAGCTATCTTGGGGCGTCGGCAGACGGATTTCCTAACTACTTCACTTACGGAGGACCCTTTACTGCAGTGGCGTAGGGTACGGTTCTGCCGATTCAGTCTCTCCTCACTCACCACTTTCTGGAGATAATCCGGACTATTCGTATACAGCATATTCGCCGCCTCACTCCGCGAGCCTCAGCGGTGCACGACTTCGTTCGGCACGTAAGGGCCTACCTACCACGTACCACCTGGGCTGATGGCTGCAGTAGTTGGTACAAGATGGGAACGAAGGACCTGCGAAAGCTCGTCATGTGGCCCGGCTCCCAACTGTCGTACTTTGAAATGATTCAGCAGCCGTTCTTGCAGGACTACGAGATCGAGTATTTGAGTGGGAACAGGTTCGGCTTCATGGGCAACGGGTTCTGTGGCTTTGAATTTACTGGTACAAAGGACATGACGTGGAACTTAGACCGTTTCTCTGGTCGTGATGACTTGAGAGCTGGAGTGCCGCGGAAAGACCCGCACGAGTTCAAGGACCTAGCCGACGGTCGCGTGCCATGAAGTTCTCATCAGAGCGGTGCTAGAGGCAGATCGGAGCCCCATTCAATGGAGTATGAACATATTTCAGGGCCTGCCGATGACTTTCTAACTCTTGCATCCAGAGGTATCAAATCCCTATCTGTTCGTGAAAGATGATCAGATTTGTACAGCGAGGAGAGACATACACGGAGTTAGCTACGTTTGCTTATATAGAAGCTCCTTAACTCCGAGATGGGGCTATGTTTGTAGCGCCGTGGGGGTAAAAGCTCGATTCGTTATGGTGGATTTGAGTACAGGCATTCTATGAAAACGGACCTGCAGAGTAGCTCCCCAGGAGTTACAGAGTAGAATGGTTTATCTCCGCTAAAAGAGACACAGCATCATAACATGTCTGGATAGTGGGACATAAATGGAAGCAGCCCCAGAAAACTAAGTAATGAAAGAGAGTGAAGACTGACTGGCGGTGCTCACCAGCTAATTTGCCATAACCACAAATCTCGTCCTTCTGAAAGATACAAGTTACTGAAGCGGACAAAAATGGCTCAAGCCTTTGAAGATTTCTCGCTCTCACCTGTCTATAAAATGTCCCAAGCCGGTAAAATTCCTCTAGCACGTTCCCTCTCCGTGTTGCTCACTTTTTCATCTCACTAACGGACGTGATAAGTACGAAACTTTACCCAGACAACGCATCATGATACATACCCAGCGATCAATACCAGGGGTTCCCCCGGATGGAATTGCAAGGGAAAGGCGATGCTAATCACCGGTGCCAATGGCGGCGTGGGACGGGCGGTGGTACAAGCATACGCACGCGCAGGTGCGTCCCATATCGGTTTGGGAATGCGACGCGAGGTCACCGACCTAGTCTACGCAGTCAAGGCGGCAGCGGCGCAAGGGGGTCACCCGGAGCCGACCGTGACGGTGCTTCTTATAGACTTGGAGGATCGAGCAAGCGTCACGGCGGCGGCAGAGCAGCTCGAGCGCGATTGGGGCCGGCTCGACATTCTAATCAGCAATGCCGGCTTCCTGCCACCATTCTTGCCACTTCTTGAGGGTGACGAGACTGATTATTGGTACGCCTGGGAGATTAATATCCGCGGCACTTACTGGATTGCCAAAGCCTTCCTACCCCTACTGCTGCGCTGCGGCGGCGATAAGACCTTCGTCGCCATCAGCAGCCTGGGTGCCCACATCCTCACCCCAGGTGCGAGTTCCTACCAGACGACTAAGTTTGCTGTCGTTCGCTTCGCCGAATTCCTGATGCAGGACTATGGTGACCAGGTGAGTTGTGCTTCTGTGCGTGCTGGTCATATCTGGCTGGGAAAAAGGAGCCGAATGAGACATCGCCGGGGAAACAGGAGACGTTAACTCGTCATTTAGGGTCTGTTAGCCTACTCCATGCATCCAGCGTCGATGCTCACCGAGCTTGCCAAGAATATACCTTCGAATATGCACCGTGAGTCGAACATCGATTGTAATACTTGTGCTCTGGCTGAAGCTTGATTCTACAGGTCTCCTCAATGATACGCCCGACTTGGTTGGCGATACCTTTGCGTTTCTGGGCAGCAAGAAGAGAGATTGGCTTGCCGGTCGATTCATCGCTGTGTGTTGGGATATGCCCGAGTTGATGGCGAGGGAGAAGGAGATTGTCGAAAAAGATGCGCTCAAGTTTCGCATGGTGATGTAAAGGGCGGTCCAGAAGGTCAGTCAGCCTTTACAAGGAAGCTGGACCGACGTCACGCTAAGCGTGTACTTTTTGCGCCCCGTCCAGCAGCGGTTGCCAGGCGCCGCAATAGGTATTATCCACTGGAGAAAATCGCCCCCTCTGGGCAGAACGTGACAAGCTTTTCGAATTTGACCTACATCGCGTTCAAAAAGTCTTCAGAACATCAGACCAGATATGTTCCTCGACAATGCCTAACTCCTGTCATTTGGCTGCGAAGGTTTCGAGTCCGATGAACAAGCGCAGTTTACGAGCTCAGCTTATCAACTCGACTCAACTTTACCAGAAACAAGAATCTCAAAGGCATGGGACTTTGCAGCATGTGGCGAAGGTGTCCTGCAGGAAGATTTCTACAGCAATCCCGCCGATTGCGCCGATTTCTACCAACTAGATAAGATGTCAGAGGATCTCGACCATCAGCGTGCTAAATGCTCTTGGCTTCTTTTACTCTTTTGCCCTTTTCTCATGGTGGCTCTATCAGATCAGATTTGTTGTTATAACTGGGGATCTTCTCGGTTGGAGCTGCTCCGTGTCAGGTCTTCGAGACAATCTTGCCAGACATACCACACTTCCGGATGAGTCTGCCTTGCAAACGTCAGGACCTAACACAAAGCATGAAACAGCCTTGATTTATTCAATGAGGGATTTTGACAACTTTTGCCGGTCATCGAACTTTCACGTTGGATGCCATATGCTCGCAGGTAGAAATTTGAACAAAGTAATCAAAAACAATCAGAGAGATCTCTGGGTGCCATATGACGCTCTCACGAGTCTGTCTCCGTTCAACTCGTAAGGAAGAGGGTGTCTAGCGCACGCACTGGTTCTGTCCTCACGATTCTCCGCGACTACCGCTGCCAAAGCCTGATGGACCTCGTCGTGTATTCATATCTCCCTTGCGGGATAAATCCTAGTGGATTGCTAGTCGGGCTTTTTCTCCATTTTCGGCTGGAGCTTGTCCAAGCCTGGGATCAGCTGTTCATACCGACCAACTATCCAAAACTACTTTGTGGAAGAGACATAGCTAGTCCGGGCGCTTATGGCTTGTTAAAGTCGACTACGATGCGTCTGATGATCTACCATTAGCTCTCATTTAGATGTGTTGGAGAGAGGGAAAAAAAGAGCCGGGAAGGGGACATTACCCGGCAACCTGTCCGTTTTTAAGTCTCTGAATCGATTCATTCCATTGTGAAATTCCCACAATCTCTGGATCAAGATGAAGCTTTCCTGTCCGTAGTGTTAACCACTGCTATGAAAGCTTGCAGAATCTTTCTTATGACACTCACCACGCTTAGCAAAGTCAAGGGCCTGTGCGATCTCACCAAGAGAGCTAACGATTGTGCTTGTAACTGATTGGTTGCGAAGCATAAAATTCGAGGCTGTTGGGTCGAGTGTTATTGTGTGTCGCTTCGGTGCCCCGAGACCAATACACATCAGCTTTCCCCCTGCTCGATCGCCCAGGTAATCCATGGCGGAAGGGTAGGCTTGAATGGCAGTGACGAAAACACCGTGGGCGCCGCCATCAGTCAACGTAAGAACATCGGCCACTGGATCCTTCGTCTCTTTGAAGTCTACGAAATGCTCGGCACCGTATCTCCGACTCAACTCGTCCCGTTTCGCGCCGGTGTCGACCACCACGGGACGGAGGCCCATAGCATATGCAAGCTGAACGCCTTGGAGGCCAACGCCACCTCCGCCCCCAATGAAGACGGCCCATTGTCCTGGTGATAAGTTGGCCGTCTTCAAAGAGTGCAGCATAGTGGATGCTGAGCACATCACTGGTCCTGCAACATAGTCGCTGACGCCTTCTGGAATAAGCACCGTGTACCGTTCCGGCGAGACGACATATTGTTGGTATGATCCTTCAAGGCTCCCATCAGCTATGCTCTTACTTGTAAATAATTGAAGTCACAGACCGGGTTTCTGCAGTCCTGTGGAGACACTATTTTTGCAGTAGTTCTCCCGGCCATTTCGACAACTCTCACATGCATGACAAACATCCCAAGTTGGCTTGATTCCAGCACGTTGACCGACTTTGAGGGAAGTTACTTGCGACCCAACTTTGACTATTACCCCCGCGCCCTCATGCCCAGGAGACCTAGTTTGAAAGTGTGACATAGGTGGCACGCCTAGGTCATTGAGCATATAATGCACATCCGACATGCACAGTCCAGTCGTATTGAGCTTGATTAGAACTTCGTAGGGACTGGGCTCAGGGACGGGGACTTCAACGACCTCGATGTGGAAGTCAGGACCCTCATTCACAACCACGCCCGCCAGGCATTTGAGAGGAATCTCTCCCATGTTCACCACTAGAATTGTCAGTAGAGCGCAATTAGCGCACCGTCATATGTCAAAAGGTACAGATGAGCGGAAAGGAAAAGATTTTTCAATAATTAATTATTCTGAAAATATCGAACTCTCGTAGCCAAGCACCGTGAGGTGCACATTTGTTCCTCGGGAGGAAGGAGAGTGGTCAGTTGTCCGGATTGAGTAGGCCGAGGTCCGAATGTGGATTCGGAATGACCGAGCTCAGTTCTTGTTATCAACAGAGGACAATACCATTTTAGGGGTATTGTGGGGATTCATCCCCATAATAGGTGATGGTGGAATGTACAGAGCAGTGAGTTAAAGCACTTGTACTGAACTATATCTCCTGCAGCTCGATTCCAAAGTAGTAAAGACATCGGAAGTAAGGATGACAGCTCTGTACTAGCTCAACTTGACCTGTTTGGCTCACAATCACACATGATCCCATTCAAGAATGTTTTCATTTTCAGTCATAATGAAAAGTCTCCACATCGCTGCCTATACGCTTATCGACCTCAGGACGTACTCTTTTAAATGAATCTTGAATGCAGAATAGCCACCCTTGAGCCATCGTTGTTGGTAGTGATCCCTAATTGACCAGCTAGGCTTGCCCACCTTACCCCCAGAATAGCAACAAGTCCCCCGCAGGCATGTCTGAAAACAATCAGTTCGTTACAAGCTTGCTCTTGCTAGGCCCGAGGCCTCCTGGTTCTCTCGAGGGACAAAGTGCTTGCTCTTGCTGGCATAGTATTCCGTGATTGCTTCTTTCAGAGCCCTCAAACCACCATCAATATGTCTCTCCGGCTCGCCCACAACGCTGTATCCCATATGTCCAACTCTTACGTATTGATGACCGACCTCCTTGTGCATGCCCCCAACTATGGTAAAGCCTTTCTCAGTGACTCTTGACAACAGTTCCTTCGAGGACAGACCTTCAGGGAGCCAGAATGCAGTAAGCCCATTGGCTTGGTACTCCGGCTCTCTCGTTAATTGTGTCAAGCCCAATTCTTTGACTATTGCTTTGACATCGGCACTCTTCTGCCGGTGTTTTTCAAATCTCTCTTCAAGAGGACGTGAGAGAATTGATGTCAGTGAGGCATGAAGAGCATGAACAATCTGAGTAGGAGGTGTTGCAAAATAGCTCGATTGCTTTTTCTCGTAGTTTTGCATGATCGGCAACCACCTCGACAAGCTAGCATACCAAGTATGTGCAGGTGCTTTCCGTGCTTTAGCAGTTTCCAAAGCGCGCGGAGAGACCATGATGATACTGAGCCCAGGAGGACAGCCAATGGCTTTCTGTGACCCCGTGGCAACGATGTCGATACCCCAGGAGTCAAACTGGATCTCTTCGCATGCAACGCTAGCGACGCCATCGACAATGAAGAGTGTTTCGGGAGAAACGCGTCTCAGCAGTTCCGAAAGAGGCTTCAACGGCGTCAAAACCGCAGTCGAAGTATCAACATGGGTAACAACCAAAGCTTTGTATCGAACCTTTCTCAACTCTTTCTCAACTTCTTCGATGTTTGGTGCCCCTCCAATTGGAACCGTCATTCTCTTTGTGTGGGCTCCGTAAGTGGCGAGGCACATCTCAAAGGCATCCGAGAAGTACCCAGTACTGAGACAAAGAACTGGCTCTCCAGGTTCAATGAAATTCGTTGCAACAAAGTCCCAGCCGAGGGTACCGCTACCACCAATGACAAATGGTTGGGCATTTGGATCTTCACTCTGGAAAAGTTTGCGGAGCATTGTCAACACATCTCCAAATGTGTTGCAAAATGGCTGAGCAAAATGTGATTCCGCAAAAGACGACATGGCCCTGAGGACTTTCGGGTCAACTTCAGTTGGGCCCGGGGCAAGGAGAATAGGACTAGTCCGGATCTGCGAATCCATTTCGCTCTCGTTTTCAGATGCAAGCAGAAGCAGCTTGGTTGAAAAGGGATAGATTTCAAGCGTAGGCTCATACACCATGGACAACGAGGGTATTGCTGTGAGCAGAAAAACGTGTCCTGGGGATCAAGTGTAGATTTGTCTCCAAAATCGATTTTGATATCAATGTGATATTGGAACCGCGTGCGATATTCCCGGGGCCTACCTGAATGTGGAGTTATAGGATCTTCTGGCAACCACCCCGTTCGGAGTTCTCAGGGGTGTATCTGGGATAAATATTCTGCCGTGCATAGTGAGCAACGTCCAGCACGTAGAGCTTACACCGACTCCTTGCTTCTGAAGATAGAGGCCACAAGACCGAAATGGTTTCGGATGAAACCGGAACTGCCAAAAGAAAAGAGCATGTCTTAGTAGAATGTTTTCCTCTTCTATAGTGGAGCTCTTCTCGCGATCTGGTGCGATATGTGAGATAGGTGAATTACCGTGATAAGTCTCTCAAGTAGTGGAGCTAGAAAATAACACAAGGAGGTCTTGTGGCGCCTTGAATGGTGTGAAGGCTGATCATTCCGGGAGCATTGAAGGATGGTGTCGAGACTCATCCACTGTGTAGTCAACTAGTGCATGCAAAGTACTCCAGACAATGATAACATACACCCCGTACGTTGTAAATTAAACACTTTCCCCGCAATTTCCCCCCGATGACTATTCTTCTTCTAGCAGCTTCAGGTAAGCAGGGGTAAACAGATATCGTGATGCATCCGGGGAATTTTCGCCAGGTTGGAGATATTCTGATATACGAAGCGGAGCGTGGGTGATTTGGACGACATTGAAGCGGTATTATCCAAGCAGCCCGTGCTTACTTGAGACCTGCTCTCACTCAGCCGTCTTGGATTGTGGAGAACCTTCGTTTAATTCGCTGAACGTGGAAGTTTTGAAACGGGCCTCTTTTCGCATCTTTTGCGAAGCTAGTTGCAGTTGCTTGAACCATATGCGTCGCCCAAATGCAACGTACCTCTTCTGAAACCCTATGTGATGACGGACTTCCTCCGATGGCACATTTTCATGGATGTTTTCAAGCATAGTCTCAAGGAATAATTACCAATGTTTCTAGTGTGCCTGTATTCATACCGCAACCATTGGTGCTGAATGCCGTATCTTCGGTTGCAAGGTTCTTTCAGGTCTACCAGGGTTGATGGCCAGCAACGTAGTCAAATGAATGAGGACTCGCGCCAGTCAAATGACACTGTAGCACGCCACAGATAGAACAGGATTGTCCCGTAGAACAGCTCGTTTAGTGGGGACATAATTCGTATGAGCGGTCCGATGTCCTTGACGTGCCGACTTTGGCTGCCAACTCCCCTCGGCAAAACATTGAGAGAACATCCAAGCTCATGGGTAGTGGGAGAATTCGGAATATGGAGGAAGTCCTCTTTTTGGTATCATGCAGATTGATGACTGAATGCTCCCAGCATGACTGGGGGGGGACCACAAGGACGAAGCCGTTGTAAGCAGAAGAAGAGCGCGAGGCAGCCTTTCTTGACAAGGACAAGGGTAGAGCTGTCCGCTTGCGAAGTTCAATGCACAAAGACGCGGGATACACAATGATATTTCAGTTCCACTCCACTCGGAGATGGTCAGCCGTGTTTGTTCCGTCTGAGTCAACTCGTTAGTCCATATTTCCCGTGCATTTTCTCCCCTTCCTTATCTTTGGTCTTGAGCTGCTTCTATCTCTTGGGTCTAGAGCACGGCCTTGAGCGTTGATTTCTTCCCTGGGGCAGTGGTAGCGTACATCCCCCCTGAAGTCACGTCGTGCTTGAGTGGTTGTCCTGCAAGGAAACGCCGCAAGTTTTCCGCAATAAGCACTTCCGAGTAGCGTGGTCTGCCTCCAGCAGCATGTGGCGATATGATCAGATTTGGTGCTTTCCAAAGAGGAGATGAGTCGGGGAGTGGCTCTTTGTGAAAGACATCCAGAGCTGCACCACCAATTATTCCATTGTGAAGGGCATGAACGAGTGCATCTTCGTCCACACAGACACCCCTCCCAACGTTGACCACCCAGGCATGTCTAGGCAGCATTGCAAGTCGCTCCGCATTAAGAGAATGCCAGGTCGCTTTCGAGCCCGGTAGGATCATGATCAGGGCATCAGTCTGTGGGAGCAATTTGGGCAAGGCTGCGTTGGTCTGAACTTGGATCCCGTCAATGATTTCTTCGTAAAGCCCAACGCCCCGAATATTGGCGCCCAAGGCTGTCAGGTGTGGCGCGAGTGTGCGACCAATATTTCCCATGCCCCAGATGAGAATATTGGCACCCTTCAATGAAGTAAACGACCCCTTGGGGCGGTCGGGGAGAAACCCACCCAGGTGTCCTGGCCACTTGCCCCGGTTTTGGTAATCCCGCATTTCGAAAAGACGGCGAGCGGCATTGAGCAACAGTGCAAGTGCATGCTCCGCAACGGTCTCGTTGTGCAGATTAGTGCCAGCGGTCATGATAACATTGGGTGGGAAGCCAGCTGAGAGCTCGTCGTTGGGGCCAGCAAAGAGCGACTGGATCCAGCGAAGGTTGCCCATCCGTCTGGCGGCATCACGAAGATTGGTATTTGCCCAAGTCACAAGAATTTCTGCGTCGGTGAGCTCCTCGGGGATTGGCTTGTGAACATCGTAGGGGTGGAGAGTGACGCCAAATCCTTCAAGACTTGTTACGTCAAGCTTCAAGGAGGTAGGATAGAGGAGCTTCATAGCTAGATCACAGGGGCTCGTGCAGCAAAGTGTCGACAAAGAAGAGTCCTACCAACGATGGTCCAGGTTGGCTATTTGTTTGTGTGAGACCCTGGTGATTGCTCCTGATCTTTCAATCTGTTTCGTTGGCAAGATCCAGTTCCAAAGGGCCCCTTGAAGTTGCGGAGAGAACCGGGAGCCTTCACAGTCGACCCCGGCCTGGCTTGGCGCAGAGGACCATCTGACGAGGAAATACATACAATGACATGCAATGACTGCTGAACGGCGGTAAAACCTTTTAACGCCAGGAGGCGTCGCATGTTCGCTGGGCTTTCATCGGTAGGGCAACGAGACTTGGGGCCAACGCCTCTCTCGGAGGGAGAGTCGTGGAGTAGACGACCGGGAGCTATATTGTGTTGTCTCATTGTCCTTCCCAATCCTTGAAGTCAGCGACCAACTGCCCGCGCCGGACGACGACATAATACACAGAACAGGCAATGACGGACTAGATCGGCCTCAGGCGCTGAACTTGGTCGGGCAGCTGGAAAGTCATTCGTCTGGACCACAAAGGGGTTCGTGTGAAGGTGGAATGATTCGAGCCGAGAGGTCTGGTGTTTTGTCGAAGTTGTCAAAGGGATGCATGGGTCTGTGGATGCGGGTATGCCCAAGTCTCTTCAGATCTTGATCCACACCACCAGGCGAGAGAGCAAGTCTCCAATCAGCAGCCATGTCATGTAATTCTGGTTCCAAATATCCGATCTTCACAATGACGATATCCGCTTCTCGAGGCTTGAGATCGAGATCCGTGAAGTCATGCTCGTGGTGGTAAGGCTTACGGAGTTCGGTCAGGATGGCAAAGACACTGCCCACTTGTAGAACAACCTCGATTTGGGCATTCCTGTCTCCATGTTTGATAGAATGCACTCGGCCCGTCAGAGTGATTGGCCCTGAATGGATATTATCGACCTCGGCGCCGGCAGTCACGGTGACAGTTGCACCTATCCCTGCATCAACGCATGTGCGGACTGCTTCGGCGCCGGGCACACTGGCGTAGACCACCGTCGGACCAGAAGGCTGCTTGAACTGGGAGTGAGCCAGCAGGTGCATCAAGCCCCAGGTCATATCGCCACTTCCACCAGCAGTTGGGTTGTCTCCCGAGTCACTGATGAAGAACGGACGCTTCTTCGATTCTACAGCCTCGTCGATGCATTCGTTGAAGGATCCTGTCGGGCCGACAAAGTCGAAATCCTCGTGCGCATCCCAAAACAATCGCGCAAGTTTCTCTGCTTCATTCTTGACAGAATTTTCATTCCAGCCCGTTACCACGACAACCGCACGGTTTCGTGGCTCGTCAGCCCAGGGATATCCCACCCAGATTGCAGCGTCAATCACAGCACCCCTTGCCTCTGCAACAGGAACGGCACCATAGATGTGCTTCGCCGGCTCGATGCGGGTTGAGGTCTGCTCGCCTGGAAGCAGGACCGGAATGGGTATCCATGCTTTGAGGGGCAGCACAGGACTACCATTCGCCCTCCTTCCAGCTGGAGCTTTTGTGATTAGCTCGACCAAGTTGCGGCAAGCTCTCTCCTTGGTCTCACGCACGTCGATGTGCGGTGCTGTGCGGTAACAGGTGATAAGGTCTGTCTCGTGCACGAGTGCGCGACTTACATTGCCATGCAAATCCATGGACGCCGAGACAACCACGGTATGACCAATGACTTGTCGGATGCGACGGAGGAGCTCTGCTTCAGAGTCATCCAAGCCTTCAACGCACATGGCGCCATGGATATCATACCAGAGTCCATGAATCGTGGTTGATGAAATAATCGCCCTCAATCTGTCTATAATCTCGCCAGCCAGCTCCTCGAAAGAGGCACGCGTTACAATCCCTCCTGGCAGCGCATGGCCAATCAGAGCTCCGCGCCAATCTGCTGTTTTTCCCAGGGGGCTATCCTTGTTGATGAAGGGATATTTCTCGATGATTTCGTGACCGCGTTTGGCCTGGAAGGCAGGCGAAAGCGTCCTGGAAGGTGTGAAGAGTGAAGTCTCACAGGCGAGCCCTGCGATCACAATAGTCGGCCGCTCAACCATGGTGACAGCTCTGCCTCAGCTATCTCAACCAACATGAGTGAGGGGTTATCCTCCTTCCTTTTAAAGCTGTCATCTTTGGCTCTTGGGCATGGAGGCTAAGCTCACACTGGTCAGAAGCTTAGCACCTGGGCCCAGCCGAATATGGTTTATCACCTGGAGATCTCTTCACGATAGGCTTCCTGCCCCACCGTCTTTGGTTTAGAAGGCTCGAGGGTTACAGGAATGCCGGGCATCTGCCTATACAAAATTTCGGCTCTTCGCCGCTGCCGCTGTTCTCCGCCTCTCCATGTTCCATGAGGCGACCATGAAGATCGTTATCAGTTTGGGTTTCATCCTGAGAGGCAAGTGATACGACCTTATGGAGGGGCAGGCTGATCGCCTGTTCGTGCTTTATCACTGGGGTTTCCACAGCATGTGTATTCAGTGACACTGTTTTGACTTCTCGCTCTGTCTTGGGCAAAGTGATTTTGAAGGCCAGGTACTGAGAAACGACGACAAGATGCTGCAAAGGACTGCCACGGGTACCTGGCTCCCTGCCTGGGTGCCCCAATCGACGGTAACGCTCTCAATCTTCTTGATATTCTGCTCTATGGTGCAGTCGGCGGTATGTAACTGGCTTGCTTTTCCTTGCTCGTCCTAACAGAGTTCAGACTGGTGGCTATGACGGGTCCATGCTCAATGGTCTCAACATCTTACCTTCGTACACGGATTATTTCAATCTCAATGCTGCCACCACCGGCCTCAACACTGCTTCCGTCTTTATTGGCGGCTTTTTCGGGCCTCTGGTATCTGGAATCATTGCAGATCGCCTCGGCAGACGTCCAGCTGTGCTCTGGGGTTCGGTATTGACTTTAGTTGGTGTCTTGCTTCAGACTGCCGCACAGAATATTGCAATGTTCGTGGTCGCTCGCATTGTTCTGGGATTTGGCTCGGCCATTTCTGGCATCGCTGGTAGTGTCTACTTGGCAGAAACCTATCCAAGCAAGTATCGCGCATGGGGCGTCGGCCTTTTGAATGATTTTTACTAGTAAGGTTGGCCTACCCTGAAAGGACAACAACTCTTCTGACTGTCTTGCATTGTCGGCGCCTTGATTGCGGCTGGAATCACTCTGGGTACGGGTCAGTGGCAGTCAACATGGGCCTGGAGGGCTCCATCCCTGTTCCAGGGTATCTTTTCACTCTTGTGCATCATCATATTGCCATTTATGTAAGCGAATCGTTTCCACTTCTGAGATACGAACAAGAAGCTGACTTGATAGTCCCGAATCTCCACGCTGGCTGATACATCAAGGCTTGTATGATGAAGGACGTATAGCTGTTGCTCAGACGAACGCCAATGGAGATCTGAGTGACCCCGTTGTACTCGCAGTATACAAGGAGATTGTCGACACTCTTACCTGGGAGAAGGAGAATTTGATGACATTCAAAGAAACTATCAAAAACCCCATTTCGCGAAAACGTCTCCTTATCGGTATGTCACCAGGGCCTTTCTCTTGCATCGCAGGCAATATCATTGCCTCGTACTACCTTGGCCCCGAACTGGATACCGCGGGTATCACAAACTCGAATGATCAACTCAAAGCGGTAAGTCCATCCATACGAGCAGCGGGAATGCAGCTGACCCAACAGAACGTCGTGCTCAACGTATGGTGTCTTGCATGCGCTCTCGGCGGTACACACCTGGCTGCACGATGGGGTCGCAAACCTACCGCAATACTTTCACAGTGTCTACTCATCATATGTCTATTCATTATTGGAGGGCTGTCGAAGATGTACGCCGACAACCCTAATGGAGCATCAAAAAGTCTCGTCTATGGCGACGTGGCCGTCATGTTCTTATTTCAAGGCTTCTACTCCATTGCATGGACACCGTTGCTCTACCTGTATCCACCTGAGATTATGAACTATGCAATTCGGGCAAACGGCCTTGCATTCTCCTCATTCATGCTGAATGCTCTCGCGTGAGTTAACTACCTGCCGTTATCTATCGCATTCAAATCGCTAATTCCACCAGCGTTCTCCTTGTATTCATTATGCCAATTGGTTTGAATAATATTGGGTGGAAGATGTACATAATCAACGGGTCATGGGATATCATAGTGGTGGTACTAATTGTGAGTCCCCTCTCTTTGCTTTGTCTGACTTGTGGCTGACCTGTCAGGTGGTCTTTTGGGTTGAAACGAAGGGTCGAACTCTCGAAGAAATCGACGCTCTCTTTGAAGGACAGAAGCACTCCGATGTACCTGATGTCGAGCTGGTTCGTACAGGTAAAGCATACATCGATGTCGACAAAGTGCAGCGCGATATCAGCACTGTCGTGGAAACCACCAAACTAGATTAGAGCGGGTGTCAATAGATTCAAATCTTTCGTACGAACAGAGCGGTCGCAGAGAAGGGACTATCCCTTCTCCTGAGAACAACAGTCTTGGTCAAAAGAGCCACAAACTTGTGTATTAGCACATTGAAAGGTGGCATATTTTGGCGCTTCCTCCAGACTCATGCCATGAATTGAGTACGTGGCGTGTCTCCACGGCCTGCTCTTAACCTGTGTCATAGCGCATTACAAGTGTGGGTTACAGAAGTTTGATCGGAACGCAGGCCGATAAATTGTTCATAAAGCCGAGGGGCCTCGCGCTCGCCCGTCTTCATTTGACGTACTGGGAAAACCTCGGTTATGGCAACGATGGACTGAGACTGAAGGCTGTGTTTCTTTTAATGCTTTTTGACTTGGCTTATTGTGCCAGACTACATGTAATTTCTTGCAATACTTGGCATTGGTCACGCAGCTGTGTTCGGGAACCTTCCGAGATTGGGAACCGCGAAGAACGGGAATGATGTGGTTCAGCGTTTGCCACAAGAAGTAGTTGATGTGGTGACTATGGAACTCTACGTAAACAGCAGCTAGCACACTCTGTGCACTCAGTACAATCTTCTGTTTAACGCATTTGAAAAGCCTTGCCACGATGCAACGGCTTGCCGCCCTCTAGTACAAAAGCTGACAGTGCCAGCTCTCCGGGAGATCTGGATCACCGTTGCCGCTATATTTTGCCTGCATTGGATACATGCATATTGGTCTCTGCCTTTGGACACCGGCTGTGACAGTCTCATTGATGAATTTGGTACCAATGATCGATTCAGGAGCAGTACCATTCTCTCTCCACTCCAGCAGTGCCAGCAGAGCATCATGCTTTGGGTCGCTGTACCCTGGAACACTCCACACATCTTGACCAAGTGCAAATGGTTGACCGGCAGAGGCTATGTAATAGGGCGCATTGACCGCTGTGCCTTGACAGTGCTCCATGCCGGGGACTAAGAAAAGGCGATACCAGTTATCCAGAGGAATGCCTGCGGCTCCCATGGTTCTCCAGATGTTCTTATAGAGAAGTTCGGAGCTCGGCGTAGGAATCAGACCATCCGCAAGGCCGTGATATTGAATGATCTTGCCGCCACGCTGGTAGAACCCGGTGAAATCGAACCCGACGTTGGCCTGCCCCGGATTGATTCGGTCCGCATCCAGTATCACCTGGTAAGTGAAGTCGTGCCAATCCCACGTCGTGTCGTTGTAAAGACAGTTCTGGATCCACGCGATTCCTGGTTCTGTTGGGGTTCCAGAGTCCGCTGTGATGAGTCATTTTGATCAGCAATTGCTCCAATATAGAAGAAATGCTCTGTGGCAGGAGCAACTGGGCAAGGCAAGAACATTTTGAGATAGGATAGTAGCGGAATTCGAGATTCACAGCCTCCATCTCTGTTCGATGCTCGAATATCAAAGAATCTGCTCCCGAGGTGACTTACTGTTGAGGAGAAAACCGTACTGGGCCTCGGATCCCAATTCATAGTGAGGAAAAACGAACGTCTGGTTCGTTTCCCACCAGTCGTTGTAGATATGATACAAAGTGTCCAACTGAGGTCCGGTAAGACAAGCGCTTTTATTTGAAGTAGGAGTGCAAAGCAGCCTTTCCGGGACAAAGTTACATCCCTCGGGGTCAGATATGATTCCATCTGTGAAGCCATCCTGAGGATCGCATTGGCGAAGGACTTCAGCCCCTATTACAGGGAAAAGAGAAGATGGAATGTGAGTAGGAGCGTCGACCGGAAGATTGTGGAGTGCTACCTGGACATTGTCTGGTTGAAGATGTGTCGTCCACCACGCGGGTGCCCCGGCTAGAATTCCGTCAAAGTCTTCAGGGTACAGTTCGATGTCTCTGAAGCCCTGCCGACCACCGGTAGAGCATCCGGAATAGTACGAATAGCTGATGTTTGTACCGTAATACGTACTGGTGATCAATTTAGAGTAGATAACCGACCCATGCATAGACCGATAGCCCCAATCAAACTGAGCCTCGGGGTTATTCAGAGCCCAGCTCGCATCAAAGGATCCCGAAACGTGTCCAGTATCAGTTGACATAGATGCAAATCCGTATCGGGCATTGGTGCCCATGTCATTCCAGTTGATCCCACCAGCATACGCGCCATTACCTGTGGCGATGAAGCGATTATTCCATTGCTGCGGCAAAAAGAGGCCAAAATTGTAGGAGGATGTATTGGAGGACTTTACGTTGACCGTGACCGCACAGAGCGCTGGGAGATCCGTGTCATTCACCGGGAACTCAAGGTCGGCAGCGCCCCCGCCAAATGTGCTGTTCTGCTGTAGGGCTTGTGCAGACGTCACTGTAGCCGTTCCAGGACCTGCAACGAATTGCTGGATGGAATCTATATTGCATTCAGTCATTGCACCAAAGACACATAAGCCTTGGAAACCAAGGACCCATGACGAGAGGAGCTTCATGCTTGAATAGATATCGCTCAGATGGTTGGAGAAAACCAGACAAACAGGCAACAGTCCAAGAACTTCGCCCTACTTTTGAGCCAGCTGATCCATTTAGTTGAAGTACCTGGGGCTAAGCTTTCCCCGGATTCCTCTCCAGGTTATTTCCCCGGGCTCTTCGTTTCACAGCCGAAGAATATAGCCAAGTAAGGTAAGGATATTGCGCTCTTCGAAAGTCAAAGGACGGAGTGAAGAGGGAGGAACGGGTTCGGCACCTTCGATATTAGACCAGGTTCGATGGCGCATAGAGTATCAATCTATCGCCAATGCGGGTGCGCTTCAAACGAGATCGACTGTTTAGCAATGACCTCGATATCCGGAAATCGAATGGCGTTGTGAGCGAACTGACACCATCACGCCACGCTAGATCCATGATATTAAAGGTTAATTGGTGCCAAAGTAAATCCATAGATGTGTTACGATGCAAGGATTGCAATATGAAGCGACTAAGAAGGCAGAAAGGTGGGAATCGGCAGCCCAATGCAGTCTCCACAACTGCGGCACGGACCACGAGGGCGGCGACATTCCTAGCGAGCTTTCAACCGTGCTCTCTGTATAAAAGAGATAATTACCGACAGCCTCTATTGTGCAAAAAGTCCAGGCTTTGAATTTGAGCCGGTTTCCCGAGAGATATATGGAGGTTGTGACGATGAGGCGGGTGTAAGCCGGCAGAGGAGCATCTTGCGGTGAAACGGGTGTAAACCGGAACCACACTCACATTGACGAAACTGGTACTGCGTAGCTCTACCAGGACTGTCTTCGTGGCCAGTCTTCAATTGGTTGAAGCACTGCCTTGCCAGCTAATGTTCGTACAAGTTTCGAATATCTCGGGATGAGTGTGCTCGTGCGTTTCGTCGGTCGCGTCTCAGGAGAAGGCGATCATCTTCCTGGCAACGGCGAGGTCTTGGCAGGGGTAGAGCCTCGCGATGTATGCGTGGATGAAGCTGGTCTAGTGTAAAGCGTGTCGTCGTTGGTCGGGGGACAGTGCCTGTGTCAAATGCAGTCCAGCCTTCTCGTGCACTGCTCGGGAAGTTAACACAATCAAACAGTCTGGAGAATTTCAGGCGTTAGGGTGAGAGCTGATCAGCTGAGGAAAAGGGCTGGCTAAGTGAATATAATTCGAAAGCGGCTGAGGGACACGGAGCAAGGCTCAAAGGTCACGAGCTACGTCAATGCATACATGCATGAGAAGCTCAGGAACCACTGACGATATTCATGAATTCTGCGTCAAGCCGCGATGGGCTAGAGTGAGGAGGTGCACCGAAGTTGAAATGTTGAACATGTTCTATTCATAGCTGAATTCGTCCAGCGGAAGCCTTCTGTCTTCCTGCATTAACTTTTATGTCGTGATCGTCATTCCAATGAGGATCTGCTGGGAGTACTGATTCGACACGCCGAGGGTTGACGTCCAAACATTACATCCATGTACATACTGCTGGCCGAGTCGGTCCTCTGCTTATGTTTATTTCGATGTGCATAAGTATTTTGTCGAGTTGTGTTTGACGGAAAGCAGGACCTATTGAATACCGGGCAGAGCACCAGTTGTCTTGCCTCGGGTCATCAATGGGCGCTATTCTTATAGCAGATGCAACCGCATGCGGAGAGTGGCGATAGTAGCCAAAGCCAAGAGGTCCAAACACGACATGGGTCCCTTCACCACGGACTGTTCTTCGCATGACCCGACGGATTTTGTTGATCTTGGTCTGACTATCCTGTCCGAATGTGTAGTCTTCAGTCATGATCTGTTTGTCATCCAATTCTCTCAAGGAGGGACTAATAGGAGCGGAGCAGCTGATGACATCGATGTACTTGCAATTTTCGTCGTAATCAAGGATGCCAGGAAAGGGCTGCTAAAATGGCGTGTCTCTGGAGTGTATCAACTCTTCGCCCTTGATAGGACAAAGACTCTCGTCCGCGGTCAAGGTGGGCTAGAGGGGATTCCCGACACAGACTATCCTCCAGAGCCTTGAAACCCTTAAGAAACTCGTTCGCCGGTAGGTCCTCGTCGCAGAAGTCCACAACCACAACTTTGACATCTTTTCGGCATTTTGGTTGAAAGATAGGCCGCACCGTCCAAATAACCCAGCAGGGATAAGAGTGAATGGCTCCTGCATCGAACATGAGGACACATTAAGCGCCAGCAGATTGCTGCGGTACAATTTGTGCTTGGGCCAGTGGCATGGGCTCGTTCATCGGTTAGGATGATTGACTCCAAGCATCGAGTCCAATCGTGAGCTTACTTTGCTCGATTCTCCGAGAGCAATCGACCTTGTACCAGTTCTCGAGCGCTTGTGGACAAGCTGCGGATGCGGGATCCGGGTTGTCTTACTCGCATTTTAAATTTGAGGCGTCGCGGCCTTGTGGCGATCGCCCCATTTTGTGGATTATGCGTGCTGCGTTGGTCGACACAGGGCGATAAAGCGCCAGACAAACATAGACAGCCTTGATGAAGCGTATCAGGTTTGCACTGGTGTTGGTGGCGGGGAGGAAAAGAGAATTCGTGAAGGGGATCAGAAAAGCTTCATGGCCGGACTGGAGGTTTCTTTCCAAACAGACATGGCCCTTCCACTTCGCCGGGGGTTTAGAAATACACTCACAGAGCTATTCGACATCGGTCGTCCAACAGACAGCTCAACTTTGATGATGCGCTTTGCAACCTCTTCGCGGGCTTTCCGAGGTTACAATAGCCCTCAGAAGTCCACGAACTTCGATCTTTGCAAATTTCCAGAACGCAGACTGCCAACCCAATCGACTTTGAGACGGGTCGGGAAGCCAAAGCAGGACGGAAATAAACACGGGCGTAAGCGAGTTGATCAGGTACATCAACATGAGGTCTCGTGGAAAAAGGCGTCGCAGTCTCCAAGATTCGGTTGCTTTCCAATTCTCGTAGCGGACCCGGCTTTGCTGGTGACTCATGTTCACTCAGGAGGCATCTGCATGACATATTCTCTGGATGAATGACCGAACTTGATGATATCTTTGTCCCGCAATTCGACGAATCTTCCCTCCGGCACAGCCTCATCGTTGACCATCGTCCCATTGGCGCTTTCCAGATCGATCACATATGGCTTCACTTTCCCGATCTTGTCACCAAACTCATTCCTTCTTTCCACATACCGAAATTGAATGACAGCGTGTTGTTTAGAGCAGCTGGGATGTTCAAGGGCGTAGTCGCAAACAGACGCTTCCCTGCCAAAGAGCCAGCAAGATTGGGCATATAGGTCCAGCGTGTCGACGATTGATTCCCCTTTGAAGATATACAGTCGCCAAGGTTGGGAAGAAGGCGGTTTTCGAGCCTCCGGAGGCTCGTGATATTTCAGGACTACCGCGCCGGCTGATGTTGAGACTGTGTTTGCGGCTGCAGCCAAAAGACCAGAAGGGCGGAAATTGGGCTTCTGCTTCTCGGTTGCTGGAGGGGATGGGACCCCTTTGGTGGTATTGAATGCGTCAGCTTGTGACGGGAGAGTGCCTCTAGGACGTTTCGAACTCTCTGGTGATCGTCGTGAGCGAGGTGATTGTGAGCGGCGTTCATCATATCTTCTCTGGCCATGTCCATCCAAGCTTGCTGACCTTCTCAGGGCTCGGTCGCGGCTCCGTGACCTTGGCTTTCTCACATCCCTGGTCCTTCGATCATGATCTCGGTGGCGATGACGACGATCGTCCCGCGAGTCGTCTCGCCGAGGTGATCGTGATTGTGGCATTATTGTACATTCCTTGAAGCCAAGTACGAAACATATTATGTCGACGTGATCACGTTTCTTGCTGGGAAAATTGTAAAATGACGCGGCCAACCTTCCTGGCTAACAAGGGACTAAGTGCCGATGACATGCACGACTTTCTGCCCTCTCCGCACTTAGCACGAGACCTTATCTACTCGCTCTGCTGGCTGTCAAAATGCCATCAACATTGTTGAAGAAGGTGAGGCTGCCGGCAGCTTACAATCCATGGCAATGCTGTCTCTGTACTCCATGCCCCAGCCCCCCACGGAAGCGCCTGAAGCAAGAGTCGTGCTGTCCTTCGCAGTCGCGGACCTATGCAGACGTCAGGTCAGATCGAGGCTATGAGTTTCGAGACAACATGAATTGGCCCTGTCGGCGGAGCTCCCATTTTACGCCTTCACCCTACGAGATCTTTGGTCTAGACAAGCATGCAGTCTATACCAAACACAAATTCTACGAGTTGGTGAAGATTTACCATCCCGACAGGAATAGCCACAACTCCCTCGGCAGTGAGCTGAGCGACATTGAAAGAGTGGAGAGATACAGATTGGTAGTGCAGGCGCATGAGATCCTCTCCGATCCCGTCAAGCGAAGGGCATACGATGCATCTGGCGCAGGATGGGGGCAAACGAGGACAGCAACCAGACACTCGTACGGATATACAAACCCCGAAGGGAAACGGTATGGCTTCGGGCCGGATGACGATTCGTCCATATTTCAAAATGCTACTTGGGAAGACTGGGAACGATGGTATCGACGGTACGAGAAACCCAAAGATCCTCCAGCGACGTATCTCCACCCCAATGCATTCGCATCCATTGTCATCCTCCTGGCGGTCATCGCTGGAGTCCTCCAGGCCACAAGAGCGGGACAATTCACTGGATCAATCGAAGAGCGGGCACAAGCCTTCACCGAGGAAACCAATCGATTTCTCGCATCGAGGAAGGATCACTTTGAAGAAAACGACATCAAGGGAACGGGCCGTGTCAAGCACTTTCTAGAGAAGCGCGATCCCGCGAAGTATGGGTTGAAGCAAGAAGAGGAGGAGGTCTATCGGACTCATTTCGCTAACCCGGTCTTGCAGCCGGTCCCAAATCTGAAGGGCTCGGAGAAGCAAGGCCAGACCTTCTGATATGATTGGCACTTGAGTATTGTACATAACTTTTGGCGGCTCCTCTTGAAGTCATGGCCTCATTGACGATGATTATTGGTACACGGGAAACGCCAGCTTTATCCCCAGCAGTACGAAGGTATTGCATGAGATGATTCTAGTCCCCCACCATGAAATATTTTCCATGCAGTGCTTCTCACGACATCTTCCCTTTGACTTCCTCCGCCTTGCCCTTTGCTTGGCCTTTGACTTCGGCGGCTTTTCCTTTGGCTTCGCCGGCAACTTGGGACGCGGTGCCCTCGGCCTTCTTGGTCTCGACACCGATGGCTTCGGCAGCTTTGTCTTTCAGTTCGACTGGTGGATCATGGTTAGCTAGGCGAGGTTTTCGAGTGGCATGTTTTCTCGCCTACCTCCTTTGTCGATACCGGCAACTGCAACATCTGAGACTGCTCGGTCGACAGTCTTGAGGCCGTCCTTGACGGAATCGGTAGCCGACTTCTTCTGGAGGACTGTGGTAGAGAAGAGGCGAGGCGACGAGCGCACAAGAGATGATCGAACTGCGGTGCGGAGCACGGGAGTTGTTTGGTAGAGGAAGGACATTTCGACAGGGTTTCTGAATTGGATAGGTTTGGTGACTTGATGATGGGCTTTCTCGGGGTTGGGCTGTGGTTTGAGGATTGTAGAATCTTTGGTCCTAGAGGGAAATGAGGTCAGTTTTGAATGGTGGGTGACGGGCGTGAAAGCCTGGAGAGCGTTTTGTTGATCCTGCCTTCTTCAGCCTCGACAGCGACGTCACAAATGTGACCATTCACTTTCCCCACACAGCTGGCGGCAAACGCCACTTACTCGCTCGGGATTGAGAGCCGTGGGAGTGTCCAGGGCTTCCAGCGCAATCCATTGCCAGAACGCGGCTGATGTCACTGTGCAGGACAAATGCACATGCCCTTCAAGTTCACCATGGAGCCATCATCCAGCCGAGGATACAATCACAGGCGATCAATGAATTAGTAGGTAGGTACTCTTCAAAGGATACAACTATACCCACTCAAACCCACCGGACAAGTCATCCAGATATCAGCACCATCCTGAGGTCGGTACGGTATTCGATCAAATTAAGCCCAAGCTCCCTCCACGTTTCGTTCCGCATTACGCATCCAGGATACAGAGTACATCTTTCATAACCAAATGTTGTTCAAAATTCCAGATCCTCTTCATACGGCGTTTGTTGATGGACACACAGTAGAAATTTTCCTGCCTCTGGATCCTTCCTCCATGTGCTGGAGATCAATGCTTTGAATTCGTCCTGTCTCATATCGTCGTCCGCCGTAATATGCCGCCTCGTCGCGTTAACTCGATAAGTGATCTGAGCTGCTTCTGGCCCTAGCGGTGTAACCTCCACATCAGTCATCTTGTACTGCTTCCATGGCACAAAGGCATCGCTTGTCATCACGTCCTCAAGATTGGGCGTCGTTTTGGCGGACACTTTCATCCCCAATGGGAAAAGCATGATACAATCGCGACTGAGGAATGGCAATAGTGCGGCTCCGGAGTTTGTTAGTGCTCGCCAGGTTGAATCCTCCAGGGCCAGAATAGTGTCATGCAGCATGCTGTGGTCCATCCTGAAGTACTATGTACCTAGGTAGTCGAAACGTCGCCCCGGTGTGATATCTTCGCAAGAAATGAGAATATGTAATTGCTTGACGCTCGTTGCCTCGAGAGATATTCAATTATATTTACCAATCCATCAAAAGCATGATTGTCGGACGTCAAGTGATGGTATGGTCTGATGTTCTGCCGTTCTCAAGATCTCGGGGACGGTGTCAGCCAAGCAAACAGGGCCGGCTTGCCTTGCAGCTCGATTCACAAGCGAGCGTTTCCCCGCAACCTCGGTCCTCGCTGCTTGCAAAGGAGGTAGACACCACATTTTGTTTCTTCGTTCTTCGCAAATCTCGCAATAATGCGAACCCGTCCAGCATGGCGCGTCCTCACGAGTCTACGAGCTCCTCAATGCAAATATCGTAGCTTTGCATCTGTGTCTGAACCTTCTCCAATCAAAGTTCAACACCAACCGGCGCCGCACTCTGGTAACATTCGTATTCTTCTCCTCGACAGGCCTACTGCTCGAAATGCCTTGTCGCGCAGACTCGTCGCCGATCTGAAGCGTCATGTCAACGAGATCCAGGCGGAAGGTGGTGCAGGCCCCACAAGAGCGTTGATCATCGCGTCCAATACAGACAAAGCCTTCTGCGCCGGTGCAGACCTGAGAGAAAGAAAGGAGATGACACAGGAAGAGTACGCATTGAGACCCCTAATGGTTGCACCTGCTCATGGATGTAAAGGACCAGAGAATTCTTAACCGACGTGCGGAACACCTTTACCAATCTGTCTAATCTCCTTGTCCCTACCATCTCCGCTATATCTTCAGTCGCCCTCGGAGGTGGTTTGGAACTCGCGCTCTGCACCACATTTCGGGTTTTTGGATCCTCTGCTGTTGTAGGGCAACCCGAGACAAAGTTGGCAATCATCCCAGGAGCAGGAGGGACCTACAGACTACCTGCATTGATTGGGGTCAGCCGAGCACGCGACCTTATCCTTACCGGTCGGCGAGTTGGAGGGGCAGAAGCATATTTTCTGGGGTTGTGCAACCGACTTGTGGAAATTACTCCTGAAGAGTTGACTGAAGATGATAAGGCACGGCAAAAGGTGCTAGCAGCCAGTTTACAGCTTGCCAGTGACATCTGCGATGGAGGCCCAATTGCTCTGACACAGGCAATGCGTGCAGTCAGCGGATGGCAGCGGGGAGAGGCTGCCGAAAACGAAGCCTACGAGGTCATCCTGAAGACGGAGGACCGAATGGAAGCATTGAGAGCATTTGCAGAGAAGAGGAAGCCAGCCTTCAAAGGCAGATGAGGCGTCAAAATGATGCCTCGAGGTTGCGCATCTCGCCTCAGAAGCCTGATGTTCGTCGGGCCATATGACTTGCATTACCCTTGGCCGGGTGTCGTTGGACAAGTTTTAGAGAGGAGATCTTGTGACAACCAGACATTTTGAGGTCAGATAGTCAAAAGCCACGCGACTGAATTCTACAATCACACGAGTACTAGCAGCCAACAAGGTCGCCTTGGGCCTTCATCCGAGCTCTTTCTTTCGTGCCGCCTGAGCTTCGTCCCCTTTGGGTTGCAGCAAAACTCCCCCACAAAATGGCCCCAAGAAAGGCAACAAGCCTCCGGAAGGCACATTTGAAACCCCTAAGCCGCCTGAAACTCCAGGGACGAGCCGCAGTCAGGCCTTTTAGCGCCTTAGCACTGTGGTGCATTTTCTTGCCTTGTTTAGGCCTTTCACCGCCCTAAAATCCGCCTGCATCGTCTTCTGAGACAGGTCAATTTTCTTTGTCTGGGGAAAATGCAGGTTGCATCCACCACTCCCATCATCAGGCTCCCAAGTCACCTGCGCCCTCCCGTTCAATTCGACGGTGACTGTGACTCCTGGATCCAGTCGGCTGTGTGTGAAATGCTTCTTTTCAGCCTACATATGTACTTGTACCGGTGAGCCGGCGAGTCTTTTTCATGACCGCTGTCCCTTTCATACTGGTTCTCCTTCCTGCTTCTGCTGCCTTCGTGTTCTGGCTTCCTCGATGTCTGACCACTGTGCGCTATCTTAACGATGAGCACCTCTGCTGGAAAGCAGATTGTACAATATGGCCTTACAGAAGTCTACGCGGCGACGGAGCCTCTTGTCGACGTGGTCTTCGTGCATGGATTGAACGGGCATCCCCACGACACCTGGTCCACGAAGAAGCCCAACGTCTTCTGGCCTGCTGATCTCCTCCCTGCGGCTCTTGAAGACCAAAGACCCCGAATCCTGACCTACGGATATGATGCGAACGTGACCGCCTTCACCGACGGTGTCTCCAAGGATAAGATACACAATCATGCAGAACATCTTGCAAGCCGCTTGGTGGCAAACAGGTCGGTGAGTGCGGGACAAGATCTCCAAGAGCTGTTACGCAGCTACTGTTCGACACCATGCTTTATACTGGGTTTATGCTGATGAGACACAGTTGAGGAAAGCCACCGAAAGACCCATCATCTTCGTCTGTCATTCCCTTGGAGGCCTGGTGGTCAAGAGGTGTTTGATATACTGCCAGAGTATTCGACCCCACCAACACACCGAGCGCCTACGATCAATCTATGTCAGTACCTATGGCATTCTCTTTCTTGGAACTCCTCACAATGGTTCCGACCTCGCAAAATGGGGCTCCTTGCTCGAAAAGATCTGTGCCGTAGCACTTCCGAAGAAGTTCTTCGATACATCTCCACAACTTGTGCATGCCCTGCAAACCAACAACGAGACGCTGCAGAATATCAATAGGCTCTTCATAGAGATCATAGGGCGGTTCCACATCTACTTCTTCCATGAATCAAAGCCTACCGATTTGAAAGGGACTCGAGCGTTCGTCGTTGAGGAAGATTCTGCTGCCCCTGTCATTGAAGGGGTTGAAAGGATGGGCATTGAGAAAGACCACAGGTAAGAGGCGACCAAGGCCTGCGTGCCGCGCTTGATGGCTGAACCCGTTTTCCTTCAATAGCCACATGTGCAAGTTCGAGGACGAATCAAGCCCGGGTTACGATGTCGTCGCCGAGGCCATTCAAAGGTAAAGGAAGCAGATATTGAAGCGGAATGACGCATGCTTACGACGCCTCAGATATGCCACTGGGTCTCAATCGCTCATCCGCTCCCGCTGGGAAGAAGAGAAACGAGTCGCCGAGTTTGAAAGGCAAGCAGCTGCACGTGAACTATTGGGTGGTGAGGATGCGAACCCACAAATTGCGTCTGCGACGATGCTGAGACCATTTTCAACAGACAGCGTCTTTCAAACGAGTGTAGGGACTTCGGGAACAGTCACACCGTCTGGAATTGCGCAAACTATCCAGTCAAATTCAATGAGTGCGCCTCCTCCCAAACAAATCTCCGCGTCAAATTCACCCCGGTATGAGGTTGAAGAAGTCGAGGATGATTTGGTCACTGCACCTCGTTGATCAGCCAAGTTTGGTTCGTGACCGGAATGGAGCTCGTTGACGCTGACTCATGGTGGTTTACAGAGGATTTTGTAGGCTCAACCCGAATGACTGATCAATCTTTAACTCTATCATCGTCTACTTCCCTAGTTGTTGCTCCGGTGGGCTTCCGCCCAAATTCAATTTTCCTTGGCTTCCAATTGGAAATGGACCAACTCGCTCAGAGACTGGCAAACCAGAAGCGGCGAGCGTTAGGAACGTGCGCCGTTTTGCTGTGGGGCCCGCCGGGCTGTGGAAAAAGCCAGATTGCACGGGAATATCTGTGGCGACACCAGGGACAATATCCAGCCGGTTGCTTCTGGGTCGATTCCAAGACCAAGGAGTCACGCTCGAAGAGTTTCTGGGATATTGCTCAAGCTGTTGCGATACTTGGAAAGGACGAACCCCGGGACTCTGGGTGGGATGAATCATCAAGATTTGTCGACTCGGTGCGAAAATGGTTCGAAGCTCGAGAAGGCTGGCTGCTCATATTTGACGGTGTAACGACGGACAATGACGAGGACATCGAAGCCTTTGTCTCTTATATTCCGGATCGCTCAGGCAACAACATCATCTACACATCGGTCGATCGAACGTTGGTCAAGCGGCAGAGACTACTTAACCCGGCAGGCGTCAAAGTGTTCCCCCTTTCACAGCATGACGCGTGTGCTCTCCTCTACAAGAACCTGGGGATAAAATCACCAACTGAAGTGCAGGCCAAAAAGGCATCACAATTGGTGAAGCACTATGAATGTCTGCCACTTGCTATTCACGCCGCAGCCCACGCTTTGATTGCCAGGGGGACATCGCTTGAGAAGTTCAATCCCGGAACTTCAGATCATCGCCTTGCAGACCCCTATCTTGATATTATCTCAGCGCTGAGAGAGCATTCGCATCCCGAGGCTGTCCATCTGGTTACACTGCTCAGTTTTTTTGCGCACGTGATACCAGTAGCTCTCATTCGCTTTGGACAGCCCGTCTTGCATGAATTTGGGGTCGAAGTTCGTTCGATTGAACGGATAGGAAGCCTCAAGAAAGAGCTAGACAATACGATCGCTGTTCTTATACGGTATGGATTGGTCGAGCGGACCTTGCTTGAGTACTGTGTCACACCACCCAAAACCTCTATCTCACTGCAAGAACCTAGGCGGACGCGACATAATACTACCGATACAGTTGGCACAAGGGTAACCACTGTCGAAACAGAGCGAAACGAGCTAAGACTGCTCGAGGATGACTCCAGCAGTCTTGAAGGACTGACTGGGGCTCGTCCGGACAGCAGATTGGATGAATCATCTTCCAAATCGATAACCTACAGCATTGATATTCTTCGCATTCATAGCGTCGTGCAAAACGTACTTCGAGACGAGCTGAAACTACGATATGCAGATCAACCAGCACATTACTGGTGGTGGCTTTGCGTAGCCTCGAAAATGCTGTGCCACTCTTATATGGTCGCAGACGGCAAGATAAAAAGCACCGAAGGACGTGGTCTTGTCCGCGACTATCGTGACTATGAGACGCAGGCGGCTCGGTTGTGGTCACACTTCCCCAAATCGTCTACGGAAGCCTCGCCGACGCTGCGCAAGGCACGGCACAACCTTCATGAAACCATTCGATCGATCAAGGAGGAAATTCAGACTCAGTCTCCATCACAATCCGTCGACAGTCTCAATCATCAAGTACAATTCTCCGTATTTGAGCGGGCCAGCAGCACGTCTTCAGACAGTCCTGGTACTGAGAGCAGTGCTTTGACCAGGACGTCTACCTGGACGCCTGAACATGCTGACGACCAGACTGAATCGCCAATCCAGATGCATCTGGGGTTGGATTTGGACGACGTAGGGTCCGAAGGAAGCTGGACGGATAGGTGGTCTCAATCTGGAATGGGCAACTCCAAGGTCCTAATCCTAGGCACAAACCGAAGCCGACGTCCGAGCGCTTCTGACTTATATGCGATGACGCCTACCGAAGCCAGCTTCGATAATGTCCGCCAATCTTCGGTTCTACAGGCAATATTTCAAGGGCGGCCTTCCCAATCAAAGAAACCAAAGAACCTTGGGGAATGGAAACCCTTGCCAGTTCCACCCTCTCTATCCCACGAACAAGCTCAGAGTCACTCGAGAGCCTCATCATTCACCACCGGCAGCGACGACCGGACCGTGACGAGGCCGGCTTCTACAGGGTCTGAAGCATCGGGGGCTCTCGCGGCCATTCACCGGGCCAGTCCTCCGCCCATAAGAGGAGGAAGAATAAAATCACCTACGCGTCTACAATGTACCAGGCCGGCATCAGACGAAGGACGTCTGCCACTCTCCGCCAAATCTGCCAATCAGAAAATTTCAATCTTGGCCACAGAGTTTCTGCCAAGTCAGTCTCTGCCGACCTACGATTCATCCGGGATTACTCGAAGGCACACCAGGCATCCATCGTCTTCGCCCCGGTTGATGTACACTGCATTGAACAATCATGCGACAGCAAAGGTTGCCCCTTCAACTCCATTGAAGGAAAATATGTCCCCTTCACAACATTATGAAGTTTCCAACGTGCAATCTCATCTGAACCCTCCAATTCAAGAGCCCGATAGTCTGCTTTCCGCAAAGTCCGCTCCTACAGGTTACAGCTCGCAGCCCATGTCGCGCGATACATCCAAGGCCTCGACTACATCACATGCAACAGCGCCGCCAGCAGTGCCCGGGTCGGCATCACTGGGTACGTCTCCGCAGATACGGGAACCTTATCTGTACAGCAGACCAGGCTTGACATCCATTGACGTGGCCGCAGCGAATTCATGGGATGACGGGAGAGCCACCATCGATGATTTGGACGAAACCTCCCCATTCACCTCCAGCATATCCTTCGAAGGCGGAGACATCGGAGACATTTTCGAGAGGTATCACGAAAGGCTCGGAAGTAGTGTCCAATTTGGTCAGATGTCGCCAGTGGAGCTTGATAGAGCACGAGCGCGTGTCTCATTAGCACGTGGACGGAGTGTAGATGGACGGTTGGAGAAGAGTGCCCACGAAAGAGGCGTCCCAGGAGTGGATAGGATCTGAATGTTTTCAATGCATAGCGAAGCAAGATTTGTCAATGAGATCATGATGCCTGGATCTGTAATATTTGCATATCTTTACGAGCACGCCTCATCTGTAGACCGCTTCCATGTCTTCCACCTTCCAAATCATCAGCAGCGACCCATCTCGATCATTCGTTGGATATCCTGGTTCGTCTTCGAGACTCCTGCTTCAAGATCAACTCCTGAATAAGGCGAAGTGCACGTCGCTCATCGCCAACACTGGAGCCATGGGCCGGACTGGTCGGACCTTCTCATGCAGAATAGAAACTGCGGGTTTTAACTTGTACCTCGTACATCTTTAGCCATGCAAGCGTTCGGAGACCGAGAGGCATAGCATGAATACACCAATATTAGTGGCTGGTAGATAGAGCTTCACTGAACGGAATGACAGGATGCCAGAACCGCCCCGATATTGGCCCCAAGCTTGTCTATACAGCTATGGGATCCTCGAAGTTTTGTATGTTGTAGTTGAGCGGGAGTCCTGAGCCTCCTGACCACACCGAGTACTCGGCGCAGCTTCGGTACCTAGTAGATTGCTATTTATAGATCATCGAACATCGCACGCCTTACACGAGGTACATCCAGAGTTGTCAGCATACATTCTTGCTCACCTTAATCTCGAGCGGTTCGGCCCTGTATATATTCTCCGACCCGCTGAAATCGCTTGGAAAGCTGATCTTGACAATCCAGCAGAGGCAATTTTAGCAAACTGAAACTTCGGGAAGATCGCGCCATGGCCTCTTCGGATTCCACCTTGCATCTACCGCGCATTCTCTGCATCCACGGAGGTGGTGTGAATGCGGCAATCTTCAAGGCACAGCTTCGTGCATTCCTCGGCCATGACAAGCTGAAGAATCGATACCGGTTTGTCTTCGTCGATGCTCCATTCTTCTGCGACGAGGGAGTCGGCGTGCATCCCGTGTATTCGGATTGGGGTCCGTTCCGACGGTGGTTCCGTTGGCTAGAGTCTCACCCAGAGATTGACCCAGCCGCCTGTCAATATGAGCTGGAGTACACCATCGAGCGGTGTATGGAGAGCGACGAAGGGACGGGGGAGTGGGTAGGGACCTTGGGCTTCAGCCAGGGAGCAAAACTGGCAGCGAGCATGCTTTACGAGCAGCAGCTCAAGGAGAAAACCGGACCTTGGAAGTTTGCCATTATTCTCGCCGGCCGAGCCCCGTTGGTCAGTCTGAGTGAAGAGGCTGAAGAATTGCCGTGGATGCAGTCAGCAGGCGGCCTCGCGGACGCGGCCGATGTCGAAAGCATCCTTGAGCGTCCGGACATGAAGTTGAAAGTCCCGACACTGCACGTTCACGGCCTGAAGGACGAGGGTCTCCATCTTCACAGGAAGCTAGTGGAAAACTACTGTGCGCCGGAGACAACGACGCTTATCGAATGGGATGGGCCTCACCGCATTCCTATCAAGAAAAGCGATGTCGATAAGATAGTCGATGCTTGGATCGAGCTCGCTGATGAATACGGCGCCTGATCTGCTTTTGATCAAACCAGAGTCCGACCCTTGAGAGCCAAAGTATCAACGCCTCTTCGCATCTGCTGTGGTGACCAAAGCTTGCTTCTACATATCCAGGGCATTCCGCCCTCCACCATCTACCGAGCACGAACATGCCCTTATCTCCACAAGATGTCGCCGCTGGCAAGAAAAGTGATTTATGGCTTCATTTCCCAGCATCATAGTTTCACGCTTGCTCCGGGCGGTCGGACCCCTTCCCCTTCAGAGGTTTCTCTTCCTTCCTTGCCAATCTCCCAACCTCGGTCTCGATAACGCTCCGGCCAGATACCACATCTCCCCGGGGCAAGGATCCCATTTGGATCGAGAGCGTCCTTGAGTTTCTCGTTGAACTTCATGAGGGCATTATCGTTCCAGTTGTACGTCCGGGCGACTTGGTCTTGGAAGAGAAGATGGGTGCGATACTCTCCGTAACCTTGTTTCGCTGCGTCCTCGATCATCGCCCGCATGCAACTTTCTACGGCCTTTCTCCTTTCGGAGCTGCCTCGGTCATAGACAATGAGATTGATCATGTGAAGTTCCCTCAATCCTACGCAAAATGTGAGAAAGAGGTCGATCGCGTGCTCCTCGTGCCTCGTCTTGGCTATCTTCCACAATTTCAGGGCATCGGGCCCACGAGTCGGTGAGACAGGGCTGAACCCCAGATGAGCTCCGTTAGGCACCCAGTTCATGTACGAAAGCTCTTCAAAGTCCGGTTCGCCCCCGGCAATTTTGGCCCGAGACCAGAAATAGTGGTCCTTTGGCAGTGTCTGAGGGTCAATCCTTTTCGCCCCAGGAATTTTGGTAAATTCTTGATGGACAATGTCCAGCTTGTATTTCCGAATGTTTTCAGGCCCGTAAGAGGTCCCATAGTAGATCCAGGAACATCGCCCAAGCGGCGTTGCCTCCAGATGGGACTGCAGGACTTCTTCAGGTATCGGACCTGTTCCTTTATAGTAGTGCGAGCGCCGAAGCCCTGAAACTGCCAACTCGATTGTGGCGTGTCTGATCTGGGCGACATTCTCGAGCAAGTTGGCAATTCTCAACGGCCGGACAATATCGATCTTGTTTATGGCTCAGCAGATTGTCAACAAGGTTTAAGAGGATTAACGTACCAATGGCAGCAGGTCATCTTCGCGCGGAAACGTATACATCTTGTCAAGTCAGTCAGTCGTCACACGTCAAGACTCGAGAAATTCAGGCCACTCACGAAACTCTCGCAGCCGCCGGGATCTGGCATCAAGGCGACGCCCATCTTTGTGACAATCCCAAAGTTCGACTGCGAAAAGATCCCACTGCAAAGTGCTGTCAGCACGTGGAGAACCATTAGGAATGCCGCCATACTCTGATATCGGCCCAAACCCGTATGGAAAGGTTTGCCAGGTATTGTTGCCAGGAAGGGCGCCCATTCCGGTCCTGAGCAGATCGCCAGTTGGAAGGACTACCTCGAGGCCCGAATGAGTCGACCAATGATCTCCATACGGCGTATAGCCGACTCCGTGTTCGAGAGTGTTTCCAATGATTGAGCCACCCCCAAGGTCTGGCGTGTCCACCCACATGGAATATCCTTTCTTCTTGATCTCCTCATACAGGGCGTAAAAAGACACCCCCGGCTCGACCAGACAGGTGCAGTCATCTGGATCGATGTCCAAGATTTTGTTCATCCGTCTACCTAGGTCAACAATGACCGACCCACGGACGCGCGGTGCGGCACCACCATAGCCCACTGTCAAGTCAGTCAGCGAAGTGCACGAGAATATGACGTTCGGTTGGCATCAGGTACAGTTTCGTCCCATGGAGATCGGATACAGAGGGACAAGATGTTGATTGGCCCACTTGACCACAATTTGAACATCTGCCACGCTTCCTGGATAGACACAAGCTGACGATACCGTCTCTTCCGCGTCCATGATCATGTAAGAATCGTGCGTGTTGGGTTCTAATCAAGACATCAACCTCTGCAACCACGCCGAGGGGACAATCTAATCATACGCTCCAAATACCTGGCAGAAAGTCAGTGATTGACAAGGACGACTTCATAGAGCGGGCGTGGGATCTAACCATCCATCCTCGAGAGGTTGATCATTCAACACAACGTGCTCTCCTCCCAGGGTTGTCGCCAACTCGTCCAATGCTTTGAGAAATTCCGAGCGCCCAATACCGGCAGGAATGGCCAAGCCTCTTTTCCTGGGAGTTTGGTCTTCCTTCGACTGGTTTTGCCATAGCCTTGATTTCTCTCGGATGGCTTTGTGCAATAGCCTCTCAGGGATTCCCGAGTACGAGGCGGGATACTGTGGCGGCAAAGCCGGGGAGCTGGAGGACGAAGACATTATGCCATACACGACGCGGTAGCCAAAGGTGGTGCTCTGCCCAAGACGATCAGAGACATGTCAAATCACGGTCCGACTCAGCAGGACCAAATACGATATATACTCACTGACTCTCTGTCGATGTGGAGAGGCAGTCCAGATCACGTCCAAGCCCATACAACCGCGGCACCCATGAACCTCCATTACCCCATGATGTGGAGAAGTGGAGACGAAAATATCCAGATTGGTAACTGGGATATTAATGTGTGCTTTAAGCCGTACCATGTCCCGGCTGAGTATTTGCACATGTGGGACTAACCCCACTGTGGGATGATAAGCGTAGGGACACGATCAATATGACTCTGTGGACAAGAGCATAAGCGAAGACTGGGTATTGTCGGGTGCTTGTAAGGGAAGAAGACATTCCTGGATTCACGCAAACTACCCTCTACAGCGCTCCGATCGTGACCATCATCAGCGTCCTTGATCCATCAAAAGAAAGCAATTGTGCGAATCTCAACACTCTCACGGATTGGAGCATCAGGGGGAGAGTTTGGATCCTCAAACGCGCTGTGTCCCACGAAACGAGCACGCCCATCGGTCTCGGAATCATATGTCTTCAGAGTAATCACCTGCTCTGGCGTCATCCTTGGGAAATACCACCACTTATGGTTCGGCGAGTATCGCATGACATAGTTCTCCCCAACACGATCACGATACCGGAGATACAACTTGAAGAAGTCCTCCATGGGAGCTGAGGACACATCGCACATGGCCAATGGTCGCTCCTCAACAGTATGGTAAAGCGGCTTCCACACGTTGAAGAATGCCACGCGCCGAGAAAGGAGGTCGTCGGCCTCATCTTGCATTAGTTGGCGGACACGAACAGGACCGGATTCTGCAGTGTAATCACAATGGACCAGCATGACCGGAGCGCGCTGCGAAGTATTTGTCTCTTGAGTCAGCTTCTTGGCTTCGTTCCGCTTGGTGCGGATGGTATGGTCAAAGACGAGCACGCGCTTCGCGCCTGTGGTATTCTTCAGAAATTCCACTATTTCGGGGTAGAACTGCTCGCGAACGGAATCCTCGTCTTCCCATTTGTCAAAACCGGTCTTGAACTGACCAACAGAAAATCCTTCCTTGTCGACAGAGAAGGAGTCGGCTCTGTGCCACCCATCGGTCACAGTCATTTCGTGCGGATCATCCCCAGGTTCATGAATGTTCTTTGCAGCCTCACACTCGTAGAAGTAAAGCTCGGTCCGCTTCTCAACGTCCTTTGTGTAGTTGAAATTAGCGTGGGTAACTTCAGCCGTGCCATTGGTGGTGGCAGCCTTACCTGGCAATAAGGCTTTGTCGACAGCGGCTTGGGTATTCTGCCATTCAGGGAGCTTTTCGACTTGCTCCGTCAGCCAACGCGTGAGATGGGGATACTTGTCGAGCGGGAGGCGTTGAGCGGCATGCAGGTGCATGGGTGCAGCAACAGCAATATCGGCAATGGTGACATTGTCGCCAGTAAGCCACTTGGTCTTCGACAGCTGTTCATCAAGAATTGCGGCGTGCCTGTGCCACTTTGGTGCCTCTGCATCGATGACCGATTGATCGGGTTCCTCCTGGAGAAGCGGCTTCACCACGTATTCCACCAGATAGATATAGCAGCTGGGAAACCAAATCGAGGCTTCCCACAGAAGCCAGCGATTCACGGCACATCGCTGTTTGGAGTCTTTCGGGTACATTGAACCACAGTCATCTGCGGCGTACTGCAGGATGGCATTGGACTCAGTGATCTTCAAATCTCCGTCCACCGCAGCCGGCATAGTGGCATGTGGATTGATTTTCAGGTAATCCGGACTCTTGTGTTCACCAGTGAAGTAATTGACATGGTTGAAGTGGTATTTGGTGCCCAAGAGGTCGAGGCCTGCCAGAACCTTGCGGCTATTGACCGTGCAAGGATCACAGTAGACTTCGAGCATTGTATTATTGTTCTGAACTCAACTTCTGTTAGGCCAAAGCTGGTAGGGAAGGTCGCCAATGCAATATCAGTAGGACTACTGGGGTGGGCTCTAAAATACTGAGCCGGGTGAGCTCGAGCAGCTATATAATTGACCTACCCCGCGTCTGGCAAGGGAGACCCTTTCGGCGATTTGGAAAACCTAATACAACAAGTCCAGATCTCAGAAGGATCGGTCAAGCGTCCACTGGACGAGCGGTTCGTATTTGCAGGGAACTCAGTGTCAGGTGGACCGCATGTTCTTGCCAGGAATGAATGTTGCAAGCGGGATGGTCAGCACTGGAACGCCTCAATCCATCTCGGATATTTCGCAGTCAACCTATGGCGCTGAGGTTGACGACCTGGGCTGGAGATTGCAAAGTTCTGTAGCAGAGAAGTTCGACTTACTGAGAGCGGATGGGGCGTTGCAATGGTCCTGATTCGTGCGAGTTTGAGGTCCAACTCGGCCATATGCTTTGGACATTGAGCACCCAGCCATCATGACGTGGAAAATCCTTAGTAGAAAGCTCCTCTTCGAACATGGCTGCGGCACATAGATGATCATTTGTCCCTTGGCAAACTCTGAGCGAGTAAAGCAAGGTTTTTGGCCTCTCCTACCATCGGCATCCGAATGCACTAAAAAAAAGGCAAGTCTCGAATGGACCAAGCACGATTTACAGGAATCCAGTCCAGGTCGGTCGCATTTTCAATTCTGTCCGGCTACCAGATGTTGTGTGACATTTGAATACGAGGATGCACAGGCTTTGGATTTAGCGATTCCGACAATGAATGGTCTTACTGCATTGTATCGAGCGGTGTCCGAGGGCCAAAAACAAAAAGGCAGTCGCTCTAAGAATGGTTGATCGTATTATCTGTCAGATGTGATGCTACATCGAGTCCGGTGGGAAAAGGGCGGGTTGGGTACCCCAGCTTTGTTGGCGACATAGAGGGATTATGGAGGTGCCGACGAGAAGGATTGAAGCTTGTCTGGTGAAGCACATCAGTTACTCTTCAAGGTCGAGGGACGAACGGCTGAAACGAGCTTTGTTGGTTGACCGGGTGGATGAAATGCACTTCAAGTGCACCATTTTTGCAAGAAATGTATCTTCAGTTGAGGTGGAAATGAGGGGGAGAGGATCCAGGATCCCGGGCATTTGAGATCTCCCTGTAAGTTCTAGGGTAGCTAACATCCGAAAGAGCCCTAGATAGGTTGAGGATGGAGAAAGTCAAACGATGCCTACGACAAATTCCGATCAATGCAGGCTTTGTGCAAAATGTGGCTGATGCTGCTCATCGCCGCCAAAATTTCGATGCGCGCCCGGCCTCGATGTCAAAAGCAAGTTTGGCGCATCACTGGCAGTGACAATTCTGTTTGGGGCTGCAGCAGCAGCTCGTATCCTTGAAACTCCCTCCCACCTACTTCGACAACTCTTGCTCATCACACTCGCGCATGACAGGATCCGTATGCAAACTTGGTGACCTCTCTTTCATGACGACAAGTTGCTGCACGGGCTTAAACTTGAGACCAACCTGCGCCTGTCTCACCGGTCGCCATCAGACTGAGGAAGTCCTTGCGATACCAAGTCCATGGGGCAAGTCGAGGGCTACCGGGGATCTGCTGTGGCCTGCTTCAAGCAAGGTCCAATCCAGAAATATATGTCTTGCAGCTCTAGGCTGGAAAGTCCCAGGGTAACTGTGAGACGTTCAAAAGCGGAAACCCTCTGATCCCTTGTGGGCAGGACGCAATCATCACACCAGGTCTCTAACAATCCGGGCAAGCGTCTCGTTGCTTGAAAGTGTGATCGCAGCATAACAAAATGATTGAATCGCCAGGGCAATATCCGCCGCTGGTGCAAAAAGACGACCGTCTCAAAAGCTCAATGGCCTCTCTTGTTTTTGGAGGGTGCTGATGAACGATGGTTGGCATTGGTCTTCGCCGTCTATTGAACATAGAATCTATGAGGCTTCAGCATTGCGCCTGTTCTATTGGTGTGAAGCAGTCAAGCCGACGACGTGCTCTGCAAAGTCGTTGTCCACCTCATCTTCTATCTCCCCCGTCGTTTCGGTCAGTCCTCTGTACATCTCCTCCTCGATCTCTGCCAGCCTTGAATGCTTCACCTTTCCATCCTTGAGCCCGTAAAAGTCACAGAACATCATTATCATTGGCTTCCATTTGTCCGCGTCGACACGATTGCGAAAGCCATTGAGTCGGAGCTCTTCGTGGATGCTGACTCGCAGGATTCTGACCTCGATCGCAAGGACTAACCCTTGTACCGCCCTTCCTCCATACATTTCATGTACCGCCACCACTTCTGCCTCCATGACCACGGGGCACTCTTTGATTCCCGGGGGTCCGACTTTCTTTGAAGGCAGGGGTGTGAGCCCAGCGCACCCGAACTTGTCCTTGACAAATTCATAGCCTCTGTCCTGTTTCGGGCCCGGGACTGGGTCAGTGCCAGTGGTTCGCGCCAATGCGTTGACATTCGCTGCCATATCGTCTGAAGCCAGATTCAACACACACTGCTTCGTGCGAAGCATGTTCTGCGTGGTTTGCGAAGAAGCGTCGAGTCCAAGCATGCAACCGTGCCCGAGCCACCAAGCTGATGACATAGGGCCTATGTTGGCACTTCCGTCAGGGTTCGTGGAACTAATCAACACTACTGGCGTCCCCCAGTAAAGAATTGCTGGCGAGATCTCCTGGTGAGCCATGTCGAATGCAATGGTCGAAGAGGTACTAGGGCTTCGGAGACTGAAGGAGACGAGGTTTGGTTCAACGAGGTTGGTGGCCGTGATGCAATGGTGGCTTCTCGTCCTCGAATGCAGCTCTCGGCTTTATACCCTCGATCGTGGCCTGTTGAACGGGGATACCGCTCGACCTGCATGACTCATTGCCACCACACGTATACAATCTCCTGTTCCTGGGCGGGGACAGTGGCATCGTCGTTAACATAGTTTTGGGGGCTGCAGGAGGTGTAATAGCGTACCTTTTGCACAAAGATGACCAGCGTAACCGTGAAAGGTATACCAAGAAGGCCTGCCATTGGTCACTTACACAGCAATGAGAGGGTTCATGGATCCGTTTCGGCGCCGACGATTGGAAATATCGTTGATCCTCCACAGCAACATCGACAGCTGTATCCACAATCCACCTGCAAGGGCGATATCTGCCTTTCCCAGTCCTCAAACTGCTATTCCTCGTTCTTCGACTTGTATCATCGTTACGCCAAACGTCTTTGTGTTCGCACTCGGAGAAGGAAAGGCAATGTGCCGGAGCATTTCCGGGGTACGCTTCGTTTCCATGGGGCCAGTTGCTCTGGTTGTTACCAATCAAGCGTACCTTAACTACCATTTGATCGAGACGAGAAGAAACCGCCCTTGGTATTCCGCCTCCAGCACTGCTATCAATATCTCACAGTCTATCACCCTGACAGATTGATGCGGCTGACAGAATGCGCCGCCACCACAGCGGCAAGGAAGCCAAAGTCCACGAGGGCGATCGCCACCGGAGTGGAAGTCAAAAGCCGTCGATTTCCTCGAGTCTCAGGATGTCAAGGCTCAGAAAAACTCGATTTAAAGGCTGGTAGACAGTGGAAAATGTCAGGGCCAGCTTTCTCAAGTACCAAGGCTCGGTGGTCTGCGGTCGTTTCTCGCAACCCGGACGCGGTGGGAGAGTTTGTGTACGCTGTCAAAACAACGGGCATTTACTGCCGACCCGATTGCAAAGCTCGGTTGGCGCGTCGGGCGAACATCATCTTCTACGACAGCGGTCCCCTGGCGGAGGAGGCCGGATACCGGGCGTGCAAGCGTTGCAAACCCAACTTGCTGGTGTCGCAAGAGGAGGACCCGCTGCTGGCTAAGATCCGTCACGCTGTGGATTTGGTCAAGACGACAGCCTCCCAAGGTCAAAAAATAAGTCTACAGCAGCTGTCATGCCAGGTCCGGCTCAGCAAGTGGCATCTTCAACGAGTGTTCAAGAGACTGCAAGGATTGTCACCGCACGAAATGTCCAACGCGATCATCAACGCGATAGAAGGTGGGACGGAAGAAAGCCCCCAGCCTGGCGAGTCTCGACCCGAAAGATCCGTCCAGGGCGGCACCGAGCGTCATCTACTGGAGAATGACCCACGGATTGAATCATCGCGAAGCGCTCAAGGCGACGCAGGAGTCACCCAACAAGATCTGCCTCAATATGACAACAGGGAGGTGGACGACGTATTGCGAGATCTCTTTCCGGAGCTTTATACAGAAGGATCGGAGCAAGAAGCAGAGAGTTCGGGGCAAACATAATTCCCAAGCACGTTCCGTTCTCTCAGGTCGGCTTCATTCTGCAGGAGCAAATTCGAAATGGGACACATATTTTCAGCCGCGCATAGACAGGGTTCTGTTCACGCTTACATGCTCAAATTCCATTTGCATTCCTCGGGAAAAGTCTGAGGAGCCATCATCATTCTCATCGTCTTATTTTCGGAGTCTGTCTTCAAGAGAGATGGTCGTCAGTGTTGAGATTCCTCTCGCTGGGACGCGGCCGCGGTCCAATAGGGGTTTACTTGCAAAGCAGATGGCATAGCAGCTACCGCCTCTGGACAAGAAAGCAGGCACCATCATTGTAAATAACCACCTGAGGAAAACTCTAGCATGCCGCGGACGACAGCTCAGGACACGGTGGCATGGGCTCGGGCAGAACACGGAGCATTGCGAGCCCTCCAGCCTTGCTGCCCTGGGGTGCTCTGATTGGTTGAGCCTACGACAAGCCTGCTGAATGCTTCATCATTTCAGTAGCACGAAGTCTTTTGCGCGAACATGTCCACCAGCATTGTTCCGTAGGCAGATGGTGGCAGGTTTTGCTTCCTTCTGCCGACCATCAAATCATGCGCCTTTTTTAGTCCCCATCTGCGACACGCCTGGATCAATGGCCAACGTCATGGACTCACAACCGAAGGAGAACTTGGGTAGACATGTTTGATTCGACGGTAAGCTCTCCAAGTATCTTTGCAATATCGTCCACTGTCTCCTCAGTCTACCTGATACATATCCGTACCCATCTCTATCTGCCCTTCTCCGTTTCCTCTGTTCGTCTTGTGGGCTATTCCACATAACCTATGCCTTGAAACACTGGCGATGGGTGGTATCATAAATCACAACAAACCAGACACTGGAGAAACAGAAAGGCTCCCCACAAGGCGAAAGCACATCCGGCAAACATCAAAAGCAACTGTAAAACTCCGCCAATGCCGCTGGAAGGCAACATACAATCATCTGCAACATCATGACAGATAGCATTACAGAAAGACATCCACAACGTCAGAAAGCGGTGCGCATCAAGTTAGGACCCATTCACTTCCTCTCTTAAGGAACTTGTCCACCATCAGCATCAAATCGGCCATGACAAACCGAATGATGAAGAATGCAAAGAACTCGGCAGCATTCTTAACACCCAGCTCCAACCCGACTTGGGTTTTGTTGCTGCACTTTAGACCCGGGTCTTCGACTTGCCGAGCGATGCCATCAAGCACTTGCGCCGCGTCAAAGAGGCGTGCCAAGCTCGACATGTAGGCTGCATGGATAGGTTGAATATTCGCCAATTGCGTTGGTGTCGGAGGCGGTGCGAACTTGCGGTTCAGATGTGACCGTGAAGAAGCTACAGCCGAAGATGAAGTCATAGGTAGCGACGCCATGCCTGGGCCGGACATGGCACCGTCCTTCTGCCCGCCCTGATGTCCCATGGCTGGAGCACTGGATTTGGATCGAAGCTTGCGCCAGCTGGACGCAATAGATTTGGCGGCAGTGTTAGTTGATTTACCGGTCTCTTGGTCTTCGCCAGTGGACTTGAAAAGGCCGGATGACCCTGAAAAGCCCACATCGCTGCCCATTTTCTTCTGCAGCGTGTTTCGAACCTGGTCCAGAACGACTTCGAATGACTGTAGCTCGTCGAGAACCGAGTCAGCGTCAAAGGTATCGACTTTGGCAAGTTTGAGTAACGCAGCGGTTAATAGATCACACTGAGACACTTTATCATCAAGAGCTTTGAGCTTGACGTTTCTCACTTTCCATACATCCCGAGGAATGAATAGCCTCGTGGTCAGGTATCCGCCACTTGGATGAGCAAGTGTTTGATATAAACATCGCATCAGCCAGAACGGGCGGAGCAAGAAAGATTCTGGGCAGGGTTCCAGAAGTTGAGGAGGAGACGCGCTTGGGGCATCAGGACTTCGCGGTGTCCTCGGGGGACCAGTCGCGGTGATATCGTCGAACAGATACATTCCACCCGTCTGCAGAAGTTGAGGACCAAAGGCGGCGGTCGATGGTGTCGGCAATGCAGCTGATGGTAGGGGCGGCACAACCTTTCGGCTTTCTCCACCAAATCCCGCGCTGACCGGTGTAATCGGAGACTCTGTACTTGTTTCCGTCGTTGCCACGGACAGATTTCTCACCCTCAAGCTCGACGATGACAAGTTTTTCTTGACGGCGGCGGGAGGCCCCATCTTCCCTATCTTTGCAGGCGACGGCGGCATAACGACTGAATCCTCGATGCTGCCCTGAGAACCCCCTTGCGTCAAGGCAGGAGTGGCCGGGGATTCACTTTGCACAGAATCATTGGATGGCAAGGCCGTCATGGGCGTGATGGGCGCCAGAGAAGGAATTGTAGGTCCTGAAGATATTGTCTGAGATATCTTCGGCTGCTCTCCAGAGACATCCAGTTCCGGCACGTACGGAGGCGCCGCAGTGGGCTTGACCGGAATGGTCGAAGAGTTTCGTCGTGCAAAGGTCTCGATCTTGAGCTGCTCCCCACTGCGACCTGAGAATCTCCTTTCCCGAATATTTAGTCCACTATATTTCTCTATACTGGTCGGTCTGCTGGACGGTTGGACCGACAGCGCCAGTTGCGGTGGTTGGGGAAGGACTGCCTTTGGAGGAGAAGGCAAAAAGGCGTCTTTTGCCGGGGGCACTGGTCGAGGGGATGTTTCCACTGGCGCCTCCTGCGATTCTGCTAGTGTGCTCAAGGTGGTGTTATTTGTTGCTGTTGTCGACGGAAGAGAACTTGTCCAGGTCCTGCCTGAGAACGTACTGGAGTCTGACTGTCGAGGAAGTGCCGATTTCGATTTATTGTCAAACGAAAAATCATCAAAGATAAACCCCTTAGTCATCTCCTCTAGTAGTCGTTCCTCTTCCTCCGATGAGTCGCCCTCATCATATTCTCGAGTCAATTCGACGTCAGACAACAGAACAGAATGATCTTGGGAGGCTGTTCCGAAGGCAGGCACGGGTGCACTGGAATCTTGATCGAAATCCTGCACATTCTTGTCTGGTCTCGGAGTGGGCTCCTCTGTCAGATTGTCGTCATAGGCGGCATCTACAGCAGCGTCAAGGGCAGCGTCGAACTCTGCTTCGAAGTCGTCGACAATATTGTGGTTATTCTGGATCCCAAAATCCAAAGATGATAATCGAGAAGACCGAGAAGTCGATGAGTCGCCATCTTCGAGAGTATCGAGCCAAGAAGTAGACTCAGTGCTACCTTGTCGAGTATGGAGAGCAGCTTTTGGAACATCGCTCGATCTTCTGGTCGCCAGAGGTGTATTCGCATCTCTTTCCGAGACAGGAGACGCAGGTCTTCTAGGCGAAAGAGGTGGAGGCATATACTGCGCATCCATAGGCACCGCAAGACTAGGGATCTGTATCCTCTTCCGGGTTGACGACTCATTGAGATATGACTCTCCACCAAATATTTCCGGCAGAAGAGACTCTTGTCGAGGAGGGATTTGAACAGACTCCAAAACCTCGGTTGTATCTGGTTCGACTCCATCAGTGCTGAAGAAGGAGTTGTTGGTTTCATCGAGCGGAGGGTCTTCAGGTAAAGCTTTCTCCATCAGTTCGGAGAAGGAATCATCGAGGTCATGAAGGTCGGCTATTCTCTTTGAGTACGCGTTTCGAATGTCGGACAGCCTTTTTCGGTCATCGAGGACAGAGCTCCGGATCAGAACTTGCTGCAACAGATCACAGGCTTCAGCATATGCTTCGATGGCTCCCTCGATATTCTGGGCGTTATCAAGCAATACAGCATTGTTCGCTACTGCCAGCGCCTTGGAAAGCATTGTCTTCTGGGTCGGACTTCGATGACTCTTAACACGCGCGGGTGCATTTGGCGCAGGCGGCGTATCGATCAATCCGTCCCGACCGGCCGTTGTTGGGCGGGTTTCGCGGGTGCTTGGTCGAGAAACTTGTGTCATATATTGAGTTGTAACATTCTCGGAGGATCTCATGTTGGGCTGTGCACTCGCTCTCATATAATGTACAGCCACGGCAACCGCTTCCCCACTCTTGCCAGTCTTACGACTTTGCCAGGTCTCGCCGAAGTACTCTCCAGCGCTGGGGTTAAACATTGACGTCGGGGTGAGGTGCGGAGCGGCACCAACTGGACTGAGGTCTCGCGGAGCATGAGTCCGCTCTACTTGAAGGAAAGCTGACCCGGAACCCTGTCTTACCTGAGGACTCTGGCTGGAAGATCTCCGGGTATGCATGGACGTTTTTGCTGGCGTAGAAGATGACACCAGCGAAGGGCCTATACTCATCCGCCGAGAGGTGTTTGCGCGGGCGCGGATCGTATCTGATTCCATTCCAGATATACTGGAAGACGTTGAATGCGACCAGCGGTTGATGTTCAGGTTAGGGCTGAGAGAATTCTCTGGGCGGCTTCTTGAACGACTTCTGTCGTAGCGAAAACGACTGGTGGGCGGCATCGAGCTTTCTGGACTCCTGGGCCTTGTTCTTAGCTGAGGATTTCGAGAATCTAGATGTTTAAGGGCGGGGGCAGTAGATTGTTTCCTGACGGCCGGCACTGGAGATGATGTCGAGTTCGACCTTGATCGTCTGCTGTTGTGGACTAAAGAATCTCCAGAGTTATCCATTGCTCCTTCAGCCAGGCGTTCGAGAGAGACCTCGCACTCGTTCAAGTACCGGGGTGATGCTGGTACATGGATGATGAGGGTCGGTTGAGTAGCAGTAGCCAGCGACCTTGGCCGAGGCGCACCCACTGGAGAAAGCCCAGGCTACACCGCAGGACGCAGGTTCGAGATCTCCAGTGCAGCTATGCCGGAAACGCTTTTCAGCAGAATGTACCTGCAGCTGGGATCTGCTATGTCTGCGGTTGAAGAGGCGACCAGCGAATCAAGGAGGTATCGGTCAATATGCAAAGCCAGCCCTGTTTGGAATGCAGGCGCTTCGGAGGGGTTCGTGTACAGCAGTACGTATGTTCGCGATAGTTTCCGGCTCTTATTGAAGAGTCCGCTTCTCAACTCAGGGTCGGACTGCTCCCAAGGAGCGTGGTCGATGAAGGAGACGTGTGAATGAGGGTGTATATTCGTAGACCAACAACTTGTTTCGCAATTTTGGCGATTGAGAATTCCGGTTCGAACCAGAACATGGTGGTAATCACCCAGCCATGGTATCAACCAGTCACCCGCTTCGCCTGTGCCTGTTTCTTTATCCAAATGCCCCGAACCAGATTCCACCGGTCGTCCTGGCTCCTGTAAAACTGACGACGGGAACGGAGGAAGGTCGCGACAGATGGGGACTGCTGGGAAGTCAGGCGAGGTTGGGGGCGGTGTGATGGAGGGATTCTTGAAGGATTTAGTGTCTCGAGAAGACAGAATAGAAACACAGGCGAGCAAGTCAAGGACTTGGAATCGATGGCTTGTTCAGAAGGGGGACCAACAAGACTGATGTTCGACTAAAGGTCCTTTCGCAAGCGTTGATCGAGGAGTTCGGAGAGGAGAGAGGTGCATCAACCCAGCGGTTCTGCCAATGGCAAGGAGGTCAGGGATGCGATAACAGGCTGCTAAGGCGCAGGCGGAGCAAGAAGTAGCTGGGCGGCGAGACCAACAGCAAGGTATGAAACCAGAGGGGTGACTTCTTTGGAGTCTAGGGCAGCTTCGTGTAAAGAAGTGGTTGTTTCTCTCTCAGTCTTGCCAGATATGAGTGTGTTCATCCCTGACGGCGTCTGTGGTCCCCGATCTGTCCGAGTCCCAGTGCCAGTGCTTTGAGGCAGAACTCAAAATGCCTTCTCCATAGCGCCAATGAGTGACCAAGGGAGGCGGCGAGGAGACGGCACCCAGACGGGCGCAGGCACAAGGCACAAAGTAGTGGGTGGCCGCCCGCGCCAAACTCGTTTGGTGAGTGACCAAGCCAGTTGAAGCCACTCACAAGGGGAGGCCCCAAAACCACTGCTTGGGCTCCTTGGGCTGCAGTGCTTGGGCCTTCCTACCAGGTGCTGACCGGGTGCCTACCCCTGATTTTCACGCCGACTCCACCCACGGGTAGCAAAGCCCACCAGGTACGAGTTGGGAGGCTGCTTCGGGTAAGGAGCCTACGAGTAGCTACTGCCTTTTCTCCTCATGGCAAACAGTGTCTCTCTCTCTAACTTCCATCATCAACTTCTAGCGCGTCTTTCGAATGCACCACAACATTGTCATCGGTACCAGGGAAGAATTCATCAATCTCATCCACATGAATGCTGTCCAATCTCCAAACATATCCTCAGTCCTGTCATTCTCAATTCCATAGGCCAGCCCGTGGTAATCCGCCATCTCCTGCATTCAACCGAGAGCCTATCGTTCCTTGCGGGGGATTGCCACGCCTACCCTGTTTGATCAGGCCTGTCGCCCAGGCTCGCTCTTTTGATCCGTTCAGCCTATCCTTGTCTAGAGAAACCCAAGAAGTTCCCTTCTGACTCCCCCTGGTTACCCTGCCACCCCGTACCAGCCTCTTCCGATCGACTTCCGATACTTAGGTAAGGCGGTGATGCTCAAAAGGAATCGCCTTCTCATCGAGTTGGAAATTGCAAATCGCCTTTCAGAAAGGATCAAAAAGGTAGCATTCATCAATGCAGCAAAAAAAAAGGCGGACTGTGTGCTCAAGGGGCAGTCCGATCCGCCCTGGCGCAACGGTTGGCTCAGTGGCGCCACTTGATGTCAACGGCGTCTCTGCCATGTGCGCGTTTGGCAGCGGTTTAACGTCTTGATATGCAGGTCTCGGGCTTGGGTCGGTCGCCTTTCTGGCGAATGGGGAAATGCAGCAGCTATATATCAATTCTGTGAGTCCAACCTCGCCTCTTTCTGCAATCACTCGCTTCGTGCCCTTGTGTTGGGAGCAAATATAATTTGCATTACAATTACCTCTTCTCCCACAGGATTCCATGCTTCTGGAAACATGATTTGCCGCGTACACAAAGATCTCGTTGTGCTACGAATATCCAAGATCTGCATGGGCGCCAACCGAGGTGTGCTCGATGTAGGATGTGACCACTGTCGTGCAAAGTCACTGCTACACTTCCACAAGTTGTCGAGTCATTGCGAGACTCACGTCCCGTAAGCCAGGCGGGATAATTGCACCTGCCTGGTATCCCACACCGCAACTGACAGCCTCACCGACTTTCAGTCCTTGGAAGCTGTACACCACTTGATCCCCTTGGTAAGTGTGCTGGCTCACTGAAAACAGAGGGCATACGCCCATTTCGCTAGTCTTTGGTGATATCGGACAGGTCAACGCTACACAGCAAAACCAAGGCTCGCGACGTGACCTGGGTGTACAGCTCCAGGCCGGCACTGTCCTTGTCCGATGTCTGGCTGCGAGTAGATTCTGGTTAAATACCCCCTGCAAGAATGCTGGAAAAACAAAAGATTTAAAATCATCGATTCTTTCCCGATGATTCCACTTTGCTCTGGGTCTTCGCAACCGCTCACTTGTCCAGAGCGTCGCCAACTGGACAATGAACCTCATACTTTGCCACGTTATCCAGACTCTCACTCCTCTGTACCCGTCGCGGCTCCTCGGCCAACCCCTTTTTGCTCAGTCGTCTCACACCCCCGGATCAGGACAACGATTACCATTTCTCTGGAAACACCTTCTCCTCTACTTGAGCCCAAGAAAGATCATAATAGCGAGACCTGTGATTACCCGCCATTCTCGCTCACTCACTGAATTTCTGTCCACTCGATTTCTGCGTCTAACTCCTCCGCAGGAGGTCGGTTGCATCCTACCGTACAAGCCATCCCTCCCCCATCCGGGGTGAATTAGTGGTTACGTTCAGTCATGATCCTAGGCATAAATCGGTTGGAATGTGTTGCGAACGGAAGCGAGTACTCGACTCGGTATCAAATCAATTGACTTGCTCAAAGCGCACAAGAAAACGCATTTCTCCAATAAGATCTTGCGGGCCTTCACCACCAGGGTAGAAAATGCTTCGAATATTCCATCTTGCGCGAGAACTGGCTTTCTCCTCGGAAGATTGACGCCCCCGGAATCGTGAGAGAAACGAACCGGAGCCAGGTGTCTGGGCCAGCGGTACGCTTGGAAAGCAAAAGCACATAAGAACGATCCAACCCATGTCTGTGCCATGCTCAGACCCAATTTCCTGGTTCTGCTTGACCAGCCCAGACTGTCGGTACTCGAGCAAAGCATTTCAACAGACATCGAGATTACCCCCAAGCTTCGATGCCCCTGGCCTGTTCTGGTTTCTGACGGCCCTCATCACGACTATAGCCGCATTCAACATCAGCTATATCTGTTTCCGTAAGAAACCTCCCATGATGCTTCTCTCAGCATGCATCGGATCTGCCTCCGCCATCTTTCTTTTCACCGCGCCACTGCCAATATTGGCTGCCGATCAGACAGTGGACCCAGAGCTAGTCGCGAAGTTGAAGATGGCAGCGACCATGAATGACCGACTTCACTTGCTTTCGGACCAGCAGCTTCTCTACAACTTCTCCTCGAATCCAATGTACTCCTGGACACCGGGAAGCGTCTGCAACGCAAACGCTGCAACCTGGCCTGTCCTCTCCACGGTTGGGGCAACGGTGGCGCAACTCAACCTTGGGCCATGCGCGATGCTTGCGCCGCACTTACATCGAGCCGCCAACCTCGTTGTTGCAGTGAGCGGAACAACCCACACGTATATGGTGCAAGAGAATGGGGAACGACTGGTCCAGCAAATTCTGACTCCAGGGATGATGACCATCTTTCCTCAAGCCAGCGTGCATTCTATGTACAATATGGGTACGTCGACTGTTGTGTTGAAGATCTGCTACTTTGTCTGACGACTGTGTAGACTGCGGGTACAATCAGCTCTACTCATTCCTCCCTGATAACGACCCAGGAACACTGAATATCGCTCAGGCGTTCTTCATGATGCCGAAAGACATTGGTACTCAAGTGATGCCATTTATCAATCTCACCAACGGAAATTGGACGGCCACAGGTCAGCGTATCCCGGCAATTGGGACGGGAAGCCAGGAAGGATTTGAAGCATGCAGGCAACGATGCGGGCTGACGAAAAGGGCATATCCCAACGGGCATCTGGTCATGTAGATGCGATGGATGTTTCTTTTTCGCTTTCCCCACCGAGGTCTGCCTCCTTGTTCGAACTGCTTTGCGCCGTTGGCTTTATGGATCGTGCCTGAGATTGCTGTCGGGTTTTTGTTCGAACACACTTGCAAGGGGTATCTTATGGCCCAGGCGATGGTCACAAGTATCAGCTTGTGCGCTGTCCCAACACACTTGAGCATCCGTGGGGCCCGTTCGGTTCCGATTATGGTTCTTGTTGTTCGCTGGTTGTTGATGTGTTATTTAGTCACTCCTTTTAACGGAAATACTCTACCAACATTGATGCAAACTATAGAGACATGCGCTTTTTGTTGCTGAATCCAGTATGAAGATGACCCAAAAGCTCTAGATTTTCTGACTCCTTTCCAATAACAACCCCAAATCCATTTTCCATCATACCTGGTGCCGTCATAAAGAAGAGATCTGAGTTACTTTTAGTGTCGAGATTGCCCATGGCATCCTGTTCCGTATCTCATTCTATCTTCCAACTCTTCAGATCCACCACACTCGTCTCCGGCGTCCTCTCTTTCGTCGGTGTCCTTGGCCCACTCGGCGTGTCCGGCCTACTTTTGTCACCACTGGCACTCGCGTGTAGACTTACATTCTCCCGGTACGCGACGTACTCGCTGTCGGCGTATCCCAGGACATTTCTGATCTCAGAACTCCTGAGTCGTTTGATTCGCGCGATCTCGGTGGACGAGTAATTGACCACAGCCCTGCCGATCTCTTCTCCCATCGAAACAAATTGCATGGCTACCGAGTTGGAGTTGCCCGTGGGAGACAAACTCCCCAGTGGTGTTTTATCCACCACAACCAAGCGGACGGCCTCCTGTTGAGCAAACGTCCCTTCCACATCGACAACCCCTACGGGTAACAGGCCGGCTTTGTTCGCCAAAGCGACGGAGGCGCCTCGGTCGATGTAGAGTGTCCCGTGGGGAGCTAGGCCGTGGAGGATCCAAAAGGCGCGGTTGCGGATGGGAGACGGGGATGGAAGGAATCGTGTATGCAAAGGCGGCGGAATATTTGGTACGGAGAGCATCGTACCAGTCTCGCCGTCAACCTCCACAGGTGGGTGCAGATGTCGTATGATCGCCGCAATGTTGCCTGGTTTTGAGGACTTTGTGATGACGGTGCTCGTGCCGGTAGCCGTAGCAAGACGCGCAGCGACGATCTTCGTCGCCATACCACCTGTTCCCAAAGCCGACCCTCGCGAAGAGACATCCACCTGGAGAGCATCGATGTCATCGACCACGAGAATCGGCTTCGCATCAGGAAACTTCCTAGGATTTCTGTCGTACAGACAATCCACGTCAGTCATCAAAAAGAGATAATCAGCGTTCACCATCGCCGCGGCAATGGCAGACAACGTATCGTTATCGCCAAACTTGATTTCCGATACTGCCAAGGTATCATTCTCATTGACGATGGGTATCACACCCATTGACAGGGTCTCTGCGATGGTGTTCTGGGCGTTGAGATATTGGGAGCGATCGGCAATGTCATTGCGTGTTATCAGGATCTGGGCGACGGGCTGGTTCTTGTGCGCGAAAAATGAGTCCCAGACCGACATGAGGCGAGACTGACCGATAGCAGCGAGAGCCTTTTCGTAGCGAGAAGACTTGGTTTAGCCTTGTCCATAGCAGGGCATTCCTAGAGAAGCTCATTCATAAACCTACCTGAATTTGAGCGAGATGTTTCGGTCTCTTGGCCATATTCATCCTCTGCAGCCCGACGCCAACGGCCCCGGAGGAGACGATGACGACTCGGTGGCCATCTCGCTTCAAGGTGACGGCCGTCTCGACGATCTGTGCGAGAATTGAAATGATCGGTTCGTGCGTAGTCTCATCGACGATGGAGGACGTGCCTATTCCCAGAACTACAGTAAGTCTCGTCCTTTTCGATTTGAAATCTTTTTCTCCGCGAAATAGATAGGGCATGGTGGGTGAGTAGCCTCTGTACCAATTTTGATGACTATTGTCAAATGCTTTCCTGCCCTCATTTTTCCGGCTTCCTGCGACTCTGAAGGTGTGTTATTTGTAGCACCACGCTGAGACTCCTGTTGCCGAAATCGGACGGGCTCATTTTGAGTCAAAGGGGAGGAAATGGAAGGAGATTCGGGCGCACGCCCTTCCAAGACAAGCAGACAAGGCTGTCACCGAGAATTTGTTTTCTCCGCAAATTTTGACCAACAGACAAGGTGGATGTGCATGCAATCAGTAAAAATATTATTAGCCATGAGCGAGTCAGATTTGAGCTTGGCGATGATTAAAGACGAGTCGCAGCGGAGGAAAAACTGCTCGGAGCTCACGTGCGACTCTGCTGAGTCACTTCGCCCGTGCCGCTCAGGTACACTTACTCGGCGCTCATCGGTACCTACCTAGGTAGCTCGCTAGGTACTAGAACTCACCCTCCTCTCAGCTTTACTACCTAGGTAGGTACACTCCATCTACCTCCTCAACCTGCTTCACCGCATGCAGTGCCAGCCACGGGTCAGAGTAAGTTAAGTTATTTGACATACCTCGTACTGTATCTGCAGACCTCTTCCGTTCGTCATATTAAATTGGCCTTATGATCCGGTCATTCAGCCTCAGGCCGGCTTGAGCTTTACGAACACGAGTACGAAGGAGGTACTTGTGCTGATGTACCTGGCTCGTGCGTATTTAAAATAATCCGTCCCCTGGATACAACTTCAATCCAATGATCTCGTACGCGATACCTATTTTGTACCCCAGGCTTTTACATTCATTTCATCCGCTGTTTACCGGGAAGAATCTAGACTAAACCCATATCTGGCGAGACTAGCATTAATTACTAACTACCTTACCTAGGTATGGGTTATAACCTTTATTTGCGTATGCGTATGCGTTCTCGCAACGTAGCTCTGCAAGCCTTGCGTATGCGTCATGGCAGACCACCATGAGGGCGCTTTGCTTTCATGGAAAAGCCGAATTGATCCTGTTCACGAATTCCAGGTATATAAGCACGGTCTTGCTTCAGCACAACCAGATGTCGCTGTTCCACAGACCGAGCTGCTCCCACAACTTGCCCACGTCCATCTTCCATTACAGAAATGCATTCAATCATTTCCTTCGCCGTCATGGCCCTGGCAACGGGCGCATACTCCTCCCCGGTCGCCCGCAGTACCATAGCTGGCATTCCCTCTGTATACCTGGAAGTTTTCAAGAACCCAAGCATCCAAACATCGATCGGTGGCCACGCGATTTGTATATCTGGCACGGTAGACGTCACAGCTTCTGCAACCAATCTGGAGATCAACATGCCTCCCATTACAAACCAGAGCGACCTCACGTCGTTTGTGACGAATTTCATGACCATTAACTCGACTGTGGTGAAAGATTATATTGGTGGCCCGAAGCAAATCAGCGGGACCTGGGGAATCTATTCAGAGCTATGCTTCCCAATTGAAAGCAATGGAGTCCCCAACACAACAGTGCAATTTCTCGTCCACGGCGGAGGATACGATCGAAGCTATTGGAACTTCGCCCCGGGTTATTCTTACGTGGATTATGTCGCCCAGCAAGGTTACACAACCTTTTTATATGATCGCCTCGGCTCGGGACTCTCTGATCATCCAGATGGCACAAATGTAGTGCAAATGCCCCTTCAGATCGAGATCGCACACGAGCTCGTCCAGCTTCTACGCACTGGTGGCTTCTCCAACGGAACCGCTCCCTTCGAAAAGGTTATAGGCGTGGGCCACTCCATCGGCAGTATTGTGTCTAATGGTGTGACTGGGAAACACCCGAAAGATTTCGACGCAGCGGTGTTGACAGGTTTCTCAACAAGCTTGCCTGGTGGCGCCATTTCCTTCTCAGGTATCGACCTGAACATTGCAGCGCTTGCTGATCCTTCGCGATTCGATGGACTTGCTTATGATTACGCTACCGCTGGTTCTAAAGCAGCCGTCGAGTTCTTCTTCTTCAAGGCTCCCAACTTTGACCCCAAAATCCTTGACATGTCGGATGCTTTGAAACAGACCCTTGCGGTGGGAGAGATCATTACCGACTATTCGCTTGCGGTCGCTAGCAACTTCACCGCCCCAGTGTTCGTGGTGAATGGAGGAAATGATCTTCCAAACTGCCTTGGAAACTGCTTATCGCCGACAAACATTAGTGCTCAAGTTATCGAAGAGCTCTATCCAGCAGCAAGCAACACATCTTCATACTACGTTCTACCCGTGTGTGGACATGGGTTGAACGCTCACTATACTGCCAATGTTGCATATGATCAAATATACACCTGGTTGCAGAAGAACGGTTTCTAGGACCGCAGGACGGAGATTGTGGTATGAAATGGCAGGCTGATTATAGGACTATATAATGAGTTGAGTGAGTGAGTGAGTGAGTGAGTGAGTGAGTGAGTGAGTGAGTGAGTGAGTGAGTGAGTGAGTGAGAGAGAGACAGAGAGATTTTCTTTTATTATCTAATGTACATACTTGTGGGCAGCTATAGACTTCTCAGTATATATGTCTCTGAACTTTGACTCCGCGTTTTCATTTTTGTCAGCTTGGTTTGATAGTTATCTCATAGGTCAGATTATCAATACTATAACTAGGTATCTATCACCACAGGTTTCGTTTCAGCAGCTCAGGAGAGAAGTCCCGGATGCGCAGCTTTTAAGCACCTTCGCAAATTCATTATGGGATAAAAGTCGTGACTCGGTGGGTAGGGGTAGAGCACAGCCCGATTCGGGGCGAGCCCCGAGCAGTTTTAATTAATATTAATTACCCCAACCTTGGCAGAGTTGAGATCAGGACATCGCAAGTTCCCATTTTGGTCTGCAGCTTCAATCTGGCTCCGATCTCTGAATGGTAGTTCTGTTACTCTGCTGCTTCTTTTTTTCTTGCTTTGGGTCCCTAGATAAGCTCTCTCATTATGGCTGACCCTTCTTCCTCGTCCTCTGCTTCTGCTTCTTCCCAGCAAGATGGATCAGACTTCCTCCCCAGCAATACTTGGTGGAATCGTTCCGTCAACTTCTTCCGCATGATCACCGGTCGCATGTCCCCCGGAGGCGCTCAGAAGTACTGGGCCGATGCAGACGACCGATATAGCGCATTCGATTGCAAACGTTGCGAAGAGAGCCGGGATTACCTGTTGAAATACTCTCCAATAATCCGATTCATGAACGAGAATATCCAGAAACTGGGCGGCGAGTTGGGACCACAGAATATCCACTGCAGGACGTGCAGAGGCGACGAGGAGAAGATGCAAGGAGGCTTTGACCATAAATACGGCATCAAGATATGCGCAAATTACGTGCAGGAACGGTCTGTCCTGGAGGATGTCCTGGCGCATGAGATGGTGCACGCCTATGACCATCTGCGCTTCAAGACGAATTTGACCCTGGAAGATGATCTGAGGCATGCGGCGTGCTCAGAGGTCGGTCTCCGCCAAAGTGGCAAGACATGTCAAGCTAATGGAGTCACGCAGATTCGAGCCAGCAACCTCAGCGGCGAATGTCGCTGGGCCAACGAGTTCTTCCGCAACAAGATCCTTTCTTTCACAAACCATCACCAGGACTGCGTTCGACGAAGAGCGATAATCTCGGTCATGGGTCGACCGAACTGTAAAGACGACGTGCAGGCTGTCAAAGTGGTCAATGAGGTGTGGGACAGCTGTTTTCGGGATACGAGACCGTTCGATGAAATATACCGGTGACATTGGCTGTACTACTCCAACAATTTTGCTCATGAATCTTTCAGCATGGCGTTGGGGGCACACATAGAATCTACTCCCATCCACCAGAAACGGCACACCATCCATATAGTAGACGCCGGATCCGACCAAACTCCATTCTCATAGACATGACTCTTGACTATTCACATTTTGATGCCAGCCCCATGCAAAGCAATTGATGTTCTCATAATCTAATTGTTATTCTCGTCAACTTTCAGTCCTTCCACCGATTGAGGAACTTCTGCATCGCCGTGTCGGTGGGCTGGCCGGCCGCAGCGATCTGTAAGAGTCAGCATCGAATCTCCCAGAAGACACTCGGGGCCGATCTCACCGGATTCTCTCTACTCGAAACGGTGAATGTAATGGGCAACGTGTTGGTCGTGACGGCATTTGGAGTGCCGGCAATGGTCTGGTAAACAGTATATGCGCTAGTCGGCCACAGAGGAGAAGCATTTTTGGCAGTGATCTGTGTTTGGGCCATTGGAGGCATGGGAGCATAACGGATTGTCCCTGTCTGCATGGTGTATGGAGTACTGTAGGCTCCGTCTCCGACAGAAGACTGGGTATTTTGACCAGCGCCTGCTTGGGGAGCTTGAATGTTATTGACATCGGCCGGCCCAGCAGTGCCAGTGACGGTCCTCAATCCTTGCTGTACCGCAGCCGGGAACGTGCCACTCATGCTTGTGAGGGAGAATCGGTCGGAAAAGTTGATGACAGTGCCTCCTGTTGCGGCGGATACGAATTTCAAGAAATAGGCGTTAGCCACATTGGCCCCGGTACTCGCTTGCAAAGTGATAGTGATCGAGTCGCCGGTTGTATAGGTCCCTTCTTGGACAAGGGTGGCCACTGGGATCTGTGTAGTGCGCGGTCAGCCTCATACTCCTGTCCTTCGCCTCCCCTGTGCCCTTACATAGTCGGACTCATCGTTGCCCCCCGCACACAGGAAGAGTTGATAATTAGCTAGTTGAGAGAGTGGCGGTGAATTGCCTGAGTCTTTCCACTGTATCTCTAGATTGAGTCCGGAGATACTGTCCCCAGCTTCAGGTGCGACGACTTGGACATCAGCACACGTGAATGGGAGGATGGCAACGGCCAGAAGGTAGATGCTCCGTACAATCATATCGTGGACGATGCTGTGGTTGGAATGGGAAAAGGCAACGAGAAAAACAACACCGAGCCAAAGGGAATGTGAGAGGTAATTATCGACAACGAGCGTGTACTTGTAAGTTGCGGAGGGCCCCAAAGTGGAAGCGCAGTTTACAAGTTGAGACACAAGTTGAAGGCCTAGCCTACTAGCAACCCGCAAATAGCGGACACCTTTCTGCAAGGCACGACACCGGCACTATCGAGTACAGAGTTAGGGACCGAATACACTCAGCGCGCTCCGACCCCGCCGACCAGCCAGTAGTAATTCGCACTTCTCAGCCTCATTTCTTTGCGTCATGTCTTGCGCATTGTCGACTCTGCCGTCTTGAACAACCTTGGAACCCTTCTTTGGTCTGCCGCGCTGGTTCAGCATGGGCTGGTCCTCTCCGGATAGCTGGGCTACCAGACTCTTGTCCGGCCATCCTGTTGCCATCTTCATCGCATTCCTGGTGACGATAACCCTCCCACTGCTCGTCCACCTGTATCTCTACACTCAAACTGCCCGTGCCAAAGTCGTACCAAATTTTCTTCTTCTTGGTCCCAGCGGTGCAGGCAAGACCTCTCTCGTTTCTCTGGTGAGATTTTGGCCGGCCGCATTCTTGTCGGTCTGCGTTACTAATAGGCTCTCCAGCTACAAAAGCGATCCTCTAACCTAGAAGGACCCCAGGCAGAGGCAGCCCTCACCCGCATTTCTCAGGTCTCCTCCTCCGTCAGCTTACGACTTCCACCCTCGATCCCCTTAGGGTCCAATAAGTACCGTTCCGAAAACGATGTCAGCTTGAAAGACAAGCAATCGACTCCATATGTAATGATCGATACCCCCGGTCATGGCAAATTGAGGTCGGATTTGGCCTTGTCACAAATTCAAAATCCCGCCCTCCGCGGCGTCATATTCGTGGTCGACTCAAGCGTGCTGGACACCAGCGACTCTTCGGCCTCTCGTGACACTGCCGTGTACCTCCACGATACATTGCTGGCCCTGCAGAGGCGAAAAACCCGTGGGAAAACCAAGACTGAAATACCCGTCCTTATCGCAGCGAACAAGCAGGACCTGTTCACCGCTTTGCCGACAGGTGCAGTCAGGGAACGACTACAGGCTGAGATTGAAAGAGTGCGTGTCTCAAGAAGCAAAGGGCTGGGTACTGTGGGCCAAGACACAGATGCCGATGCGGAGGAAGACATCTTAGGAGGCGGCGGCGAAGACAAGTTCAGTTTCGAGTTGATGGCGCAAGAGTATGACATCAAGATCGATGTGTTAGGAGGAGCGGTCAAAGGTGAAGAGGCGGGCAAAGGAGTGAGGAGGTGGGAGGAGTGGATAGGCGGTTGTCTTTAATGATTCAGACGATGCCACGACTTAATACGTCCTGCGGAGATTCTTGGTACTGATGCGAATATCTCATTTCGTCCTGCGCATCCAGACCAGAGCCACCGAACTCGTCCTGTGTCAGAATGCTGCCGACCCCCTCTTTCAGGTACAGCAGCAACCGATACGCGCTGTTACCATTCATATAGTACCGATGCAGCTTTTTGCTTCTCAGAAACCCCAGCCGCTCGTACAGCTTCATCGCCCCAGTGTTTGTCTCCTCAGTTTCCAACGCAATCTCGTCTGCGTCCTTCTCAATCATCAAATCGATCGCTTTGCTGACAAGCGTAGTGGCGATACCCTTGCCCCGGAACTTGTCCTTCGTGGCCAGCATGGCGATGTATCCTCGCAATGGTCCTCCTCGATGTGGCTCCAGTTTGCATATTACCACTCCGGCGAGTTTGTTGTCATCGGTGGCGTCGACGGCCATGAAACAGAGTTCGGGCCATTGGTAGAGGAAATAACGGTAGACATAGATGCTGTAAGGCTCGGAGAGGTCCTTGGAGATCAGTTCGCGAATTTGGGGAAGGTATTCGCTCTCCCTCTCTAACGAGTATTGTAGGTAGTGGATGCCGGTAGGAGTGGTCTGGAAGTGCGCACTGGCAGTGGCCGAGCTGTCCTTGCTGCCGCTGAGCGACTCGAGAGCAGCAGCGGCATTGCCGCTCATGGTATTGTAGTTCCTAGGGAGGGGTCAAGAATGCCATGCTGGAAATGGGGTTTGGGAAAGGAAATTCGCATCGAGATGATTTGTGCCTGAAGATCCCCGGCTTGGAAAACGCCGATGACGAACCATGTGAAAGGGCAAGGTCGGGATCACCAGGATGATTTAATTAATTGCACACTCAGCAATTACAGTCCCTGCCCCGAACAATCCGCGCCTTGGGATCATATACTGTCGCGTGCTCCCCATGCAAGCTTGTTACTTGCTGAAGGGGGTTGTACATCCAAGATGTCTACTCTCCGTCGCCGCTTTGCCAACATCATTCGCGAATCACCTACACCCTCCTCCGAGCCTAGTCGCGATGGGACGCCAGATCCCAACGAGGAACTGAAACTGGTCTCGAGTAAGAAGCTGGAAAAGCTCAAAACAAGGAGACACAGCAAGAGGAGGTCCGGCATCACGTTTGGCCTGGGTGGTCTGCTGGGCCTATTGTTGGCTCTGCTGTTCGCTCAGTCGCAAGATGTTATCAAATTGGAAGGTTTGCTGGAGGTCAATTTAGACAGCCTGATGGATGTCATTCCTGCAGGCATAGTAAATGATGTGAAGGACCTCTCGAGAGCAGAACGAGATGTCGTCAACTACGACTCGTTCTCCGTCGGTCTCCATCTACTCTCCCAGGGGGTAAAAGCGCACCATCCCGTCATCATGGTACCAGGAGTGATATCTACAGGGCTGGAGTCTTGGTCGACAGGTGAAAAGTCCAGACAGTACTTTCGTAAGCGGCTATGGGGATCATGGTCAATGATGAGAGCTCTGGTAATGGACCAAGCGGCCTGGAAGAAGCATATCATGCTCGACAAAGAAACAGGACTCGACCCTCCGGATATCAAGCTGCGAGCAGCGCAGGGGTTCGATGCCACCGATTTCTTCATTACCGGGTATTGGATTTGGAACAAAATCCTCGAAAATCTCGCCACCATCGGATACGATCCCACGAATGCGTTCACTGCCGCTTACGACTGGCGTCTGTCCTATGCCAACCTAGAGCACAGAGATCAATACTTCACAAGGCTGAAGAATTATATCGAGGTGGCGCAAATGACCACTGGGAGGAAGGTTGTCCTTGTCTCGCATTCTATGGGGAGTCAAGTTCTTTTCTACTTTATGAAGTGGGTAGAACACAAGGATCATGGAAAAGGAGGCCCTCAATGGGTAAACAAGCATATTGACTCATGGATTAACATCTCGGGCTGCATGCTCGGGACGGCCAAGGACATTCCAGCGTTGCTCTCTGGCGAGATGAAGGACACGGCCCAGCTGAACGCCTTTGCAGTTTACGGCCTCGAAAAGTTCTTGTCCAAGGAAGATCGCGCTGAAATCTTCCGCGCCATGCCTGGCATATCGTCAATGCTGCCCAAGGGTGGAGACGTCGTATGGGGGAATACTACATGGGCCCCAGATGATCTATCGCCACCTATCCAGAATGGAACACACGGAACTTTCATCTCATTCAAGCCGCGCGGCAATCTCACAGAGACTGTCCGCCAAAACCTCACCATGTCACAGGCTTTCGACTATCTCATGGACCATGCGGAGCCATGGTATGTCGAGCAAGTCAAGCACTCGTACTCTCACGGCGTCGCTCATTCCAAGGCCGAAGTCGAACGAAATGAAAATAACCCTCTTACCTGGATGAACCCCCTGGAGTCGCGGCTCCCACACGCGCCTGACATGAAGATCTACTGCTTCTACGGCATCGGCAAGCCTACCGAGCGCTCATACTTCTACAAGGAACATATCCAGCCGCTGAATAATGGGTATATCAACATCTCGATCGACACCAGTGTTAACTCTCCCAATGGCCGTCTTCAACAGGTCGGCAGTGTCGACCACGGAGTCGTCTTCGGGGAAGGTGACGGTACAGTCAACCTCATCTCCACAGGATACATGTGCGCAAAGGGGTGGCGAGGAATCAAACGGTACAACCCTTCAAACATCAAAATCACAACCTTTGAGATGCCCCACGAGCCAGATAGATTCAGCCCTCGTGGGGGGCCTAATACTGGCGATCATGTCGATATACTGGGAAGAAGCAGTTTGAATGACCTGATTCTGAGAGTTGCCGGAGGGAAGGGCGAGCACATTGAGGAGAACTATGAGAGTAGGATATGGGAGATCAGTGAGAAGGTGAAGATCTATAATGAGGAATGAACTTGATGATCGAGGGGGAAACTGTACAGTAAACGGGGAGGAGTCCTGTTGTTTGCATAGCGAGGGCGTTGTTGTTTCGGGTTGATACTGCGAGGGTCAGATACCCCATTGTGGACCCGTTGTACTCAGTAGAAGGCAAATAGAGTCGCATTTTTGTGGGAACCATAAGACGCGTGGGATTCGATGAAATCCTACGAATGCGTGGGATAGCTGAATTTCTCCTTTTCTGGCGTCAAAAGTCCCTACGTGAGCACAAAATAGGATAACGTGCATTCGTAATTCCTCCGATACACAATCCTTCCGTTCCACAGAGACTATCACATGCCATGTGCGAGTGGCTTATCTTCCCAACGTAGCGTACTGGGCCTGCCGCTTCTCCAATCGAGTAGAGATTATCGATCGCAGCCACAAGAGCCACAATTCAGCTGTGGCGCATCCGCCTCCCTCACACCCTGCCAAGGGGAACTACTACCAAATTCGCCCCCATAACGTGCATAAGGAGGGTTGAAGTTTCGGCGATCGACAAAATGAGATGATATTAAAGCCCAGGGGCCAGAACGCACGAAGGATTGTGATGCGAAGTCAGTCTGTAGCACATCAGCCAACCTCTTTCCACCACGTTTCAAACGAGCTTCTGCGCGCCCAAGTTCACGCCGAACCTATATCAAGTGGTGCATCGCTCTCGACACGAAAGACACCGAGACGACGTTGCTGACCCGCCGTCTCCTTCTCTTCGGAATGGCCAAAACCAGAGACCTCGTCCCCCTCATCATCCTGATCGTCCTCGTTGCCATTATCGCGGCCGTCGGATTCGTGGCCTACACAATCGCACACGATGTCGGGCACAAGACGCGGCAGAAACTTGAGAGGAAGAACGTTTCGTTCAGTCGTGATGGGATGAAAGTCTTGGTGAAAGAAGTGTCACGGGAACAACAGGAAGATGCGGCGCAGAGGTAGGCAAGAGCACATGGGCTTGAGAAGTGACCTTCTCGCAGGATCAGAGCAGAAATGACTGACTGGGGGCTTTTCCAACACAGTGTAATAACGAAGATATGGAACAATTCCAATTGGCCAGCGTATCAATCTCCGTTGCTGGGATGGGGACAGGGAAATAAGACGCCTTCTGCGACACCTGGAACGGAGAAGAGAAACCCGTAAGTGTGACCTGTTCTTCGTTACCGTCCACTGGCGCCATCTCGCTCTGACAGAGACGCACCGAAACCGTCGAGGGGCGATGCTAATCTGTTGCTGAGCAGGTTTCCGCGCTCATCGTCCTCTTCGCAATCTGTTCCTAGTCTCTCGCGACACGGCTCGACTCAGAATAACCTTGCTCGCACAACATCTGCGCAGGTTCCGCTGTCGAGGACCACCTCTTCGCAAAGCAGGACGTAAGGAGTTTTCATGATAGGGCATACCCAAGAAGGAGAAATAGCGCTTTCGCTTCCGAGGGCTTGTGCTGAGAGTGGCCAGTACGAAACGCAGAAACGGATGAAAGGTGGGAGGGCTGTTTTATTTACCCTAGATACGAGAGCTGGAACGCGGCTGGATTTCGGCGGGATATGTGCACAACTGGCTCAGTTGGCCCGGCCGCCAAACAGAAATGGCCTACACAAATAGAGCCGAAGGTGTATGAAGACGATGTGATTCAAGGAGGCACAAATGGGCGCATTGTGTCATAAGGCAATGAAAGGCTCAAAGAGCCTCAATACCAAGCCTAGCGCAATTGATTGACCATGACTTGCCCAAATGGCCATGAACCAAAAGGGCAAGATAGCATTTTCTGTTCCGAAGCTTTCCAACTGCGGTGTCTGCCCCGTGCGACCCATTCCTCGCAGGCTCGCACCAGATCCTGTGTGTGCTTGATAATGCCTGCACTTTTGTCCGAACTTGGAGCATTGACCAGCTGTGCCCCAGCCTTCTTTCAAGCAGCTTGAACCCCATGGCCCGTGCCCGTCCCTTGGAACACTCGAGTTGAAGCGCACGTTGATTACTCCGCAAGTGAGGGTCCTCCCCGTTCGGTAACAGATGGCAATGTCAGCAAATCCTCAGGGCTTCTGCACGTCAGCCAAAGGCACGCAGTGTGGGCGTCAAACAAGCCTATCGCAGAGCAAAGGCAAGGTTTGTTCATGCAAGATGACCTCGCAGAAGCTTGTCTTGATTGGCCGTTATTTTCAGCCCTCGTTCTCTTGTGCTCCTTGCAGTGCTCGGCTCTGGCCGGAAACGAAAGCTCCTTGTGCACCTGCATGTGCTTCTTATGCACCAGTACCTCTCGTGCGAGAGACTAGAGGAAGGGGATCCAATTTGAAAGCCGAGCTCGGTATATGAGTTTTCTCTGTCGATCAGAGCAGAGAGACGGAGCACCCAGGGAGGGGCTCTTTTGTCGTTTAGGAGACAAGGCTCTCTTTCGGTTGCGGAAAAGGGAAATTGGAGGGGATATAGAGGGGGCAGGGAACACGAGAGTTAAACTCGCAAAAGATATCGACGGTCTGACAGGAGCAAATCCGAAGATCTTGTGCTCACACTTGTGGTCTGATGATACTAGTAATGGCGAGACACGCCCTCGACGCCCAGAGAATTTTCACAATGGGGAGATTGCCATTAATCACGCGGGTGTCCATCGCTCATCCCGGGGGTCCCTCCAATGCTTAATGCTTCGATGCTTCATGCACAAATCCCTCCCCCAGCTTCGTGTTCCGGTCGCGCGGTCACACCTTATTGCCGAGGACCATCTTCCTGGTAGCTTGCGCTCTACCGCGTAAATTGGAAACGGCCAATGTGCAAGGCTACCCAAGTCGTCTGAATACCTACCTAGGTACCAACGAGTCCAGCAACACTCTACCATTGTGAATTGCATTGAGTCTTGTCGTCATCGCTGCCATCATACGTGAGTTTATATGTAAGTTTGCATCACTGCAACCAAGCTGTCGGCGAATTCTGGCAGCCCATGGTGACGTCGGGCAGTGCAGCAGACAAATTTTTCTCGCAGGCCATTGATCGCGAAAGGGGGGCAAACTCTGCTGTGTAGGCGGCGAGGACGGGTGCGGTGGAGCTGGGCATGCCCGGAGGAGCCACCAGAGCCTCTCACAAAGACCGCCCCGAAGGCCCCGAGGTTGAACGACAGGGCCTCAGCCACTTTAGACTCGCGAGCCAGGACGCCTTGGGCATAGAGCGTGTTTTCGCCGGACCACTGCTGGGGCGGCCTGATCGTATCCAATTCCACCCATCCGTCTCTCTACCTTCTCGACTGGGCGAAACAAGCGACAAAAAGGCACCAGCAGGGTGCCAGCAACATCGGGGACGGGCAGTTCTGTGGAAGAGCGAACCGCGAGCCCGTTGCTCGCCTGGGCTGCTTCCCTTTTGCACCAAGTCGATCCGCAGACATCCACAGCTTCTCCATCTGCTCAGCGCTCACCTAAGCCCTTGACCACTGACATACTGCTCTCTACTCTCGCACCTCTTTTGACTGATTTCCATATCTTCTTTCTTCTTCCCCTTCTGGTCATCATTCTTCCGGCCTCCTCGGATCCTCTGCTCGACACTCCTCACCTCTTGTCCTCGTTGTCCCTCTGGGCTCTGTCCCTTGCCGTCGCCTCGAGACCTTTCCGCCGCCATCCTACGCCCTGGTCCCGCGCACGAGATTTTGCTTGAACACCCTTGCCTGACCTCGCTTTCCACCAGGCGGTCGACGCAGGTGCAATGCAGGCTTCCCTGCCGTCCTGGAAGGACGCCGACAAGAAACAGATACAGATACAGATCCCATGGAAATCACTGCAACTTCTCGTTCCTCACAGGCTGCGGCGCAGGCTGAGATCGAAGCTCCGCAACAGATCGTCGCCTGCCTCTTCACTCGCCTCCCTCAAGACCTCGTTTTCTCCCGCGGACACGCTACGGTCACTACAGAATCATAGATGGTCGATTTATGACGGACAATGGCTGTTTTTGGCGATTGTGGGCATTTTTTCGCTGAGCATCATTGAATTCCCGGGGCCGTTGGTCAAGACAGCCGTCGCTACCCTCCTCCTCGCCTCGTTAATATTCCCCATCACTCGACAATTCTTCCGGCCTTTCATGCCTATTGCCGCATACCTCATTTTCTTCTACGCTTGCAGGTAAGTTTTGGTGGCGGATTTGCTTTGTTCTGCGCACAACCCCCACCCGATGCGCCCGGCAAGGAAAGTCACTAAATGTTGCTTTTTCCTACACAGATTCATCCCCTCTGCCTGGCGGCCTCCGATCTGGGTCAAAGTCCTCCCCGCTCTGGAGAACATCCTTTATGGTGCTAACCTCAGCAATATCCTCTCCGCTCACCAAAATACCGTCCTGGATCTTTTAGCATGGTTCCCCTATGGGCTGGGTCACTTTGGGGGGCCCTTCGTGGTTGCCGCAATCATCTTCGTCTTCGGTCCACCTACAACTCTCCCAGTCTTTGGCTTCAGCTTTGGGTATATGAATCTGGCCGGCGTCATCATTCAAGTCCTGTTTCCATGCTCCGCCCCATGGTACGAGAACAAGTACGGTTTAGCCCCGGCCAACTATTCTATGCAAGGTTCACCCGCCGGTCTAGCACGCATTGATGCATTGCTCGGGATCGATATGTATACCTCGGGATTCACCGCCTCCCCAATGGTATTCGGGGCCTTTCCATCACTTCATGCTGCGACTGCCACTCTGGAGGCACTGTTCATGAGCCACATCTTTCCCAAATTCACGCCATTGTGGGCGTTCTACGCTGCTTGGTTGTGGTGGTCAACTATGTACCTCTCGCATCACTACGCGGTGGATTTGGTTGCCGGAAGCTTGATGGCAGGTGTCATCTTTTACTTTGCAAAGGCTAAGTTCCTGCCGAGACTGCAGCCTGATAAGAGATACCGATGGGACTATGATTACGTCGAGATCGGCGAGCTCCAGAACGACTATAGTTATGGTATTGCTGGCCTCGACGGCAGCAGCCCCGACAGCGACGAATGGACCATCGGATCCTCGTCCTCCATCTCTTCCGGTTCGTTGAGCCCGACGGAGGAGAGCCCAAAGCTTTGGACAGAAACATACTCGAATTACGAAAGATGACGAGGATTCATCCGTCGACATGAAAACTGCAACCTCTCGTTTGAACTCTGCAGCCGCTTCGGCCTGGCGTTTCTGTTACGACTCAAACACGCTTACGGATCAAGAAACTTGCATATGAGCGCTCAATTTCTGGATTTCTGCACATAGAACACAAACTTACTGTAATACGACACCACTACGAATACGCTTCTCCCCGACAAGAAATCTTCTCCCAGGATCAAGCCGGATCTGTCGTTTCTGCCTGGTACTCTGTTAATGAGGCTGGCCTGGCATGGGATTAAGTATGGAATATCACTATCGCTGGCACAGACTTCCTTTTGGATGCGATGTGGTTGGTTGGATTTGGTGGACGGGAGGGTTTAGACCCAGGATCGGTCTGCTATCAGGGTTCGTGGATTTGGTGTTTCAGCTGGACTCCAGCACATTCTGATTTGGGCACCGGCGTTATCCCTGGAAAGTTTGAGCGGTATGGCTTCCAGCAGCCTATTTGTCAACCAGCGGCTACTGTTTACCGTCTGGATTGATACATTACATTCGCTTGCATACCCCCATGTACAATACCTATATCGAGACTTACGACCGATATGCCATTCGCTTTGTTCAGCACGGAATTATGGGGAGGAAAGAAGAGGAAGAATCAGAGTTGGCATTTGCTTCAAGGGCGTGTCTGCACAAACAAATTGGATGGCGTGTGAGGATAAGGAACTGGTCAAAAATGCGGTTGTCCCAAGATCACTTGAGCGCGAAGTCCGTCCCGAGTATCCGGTATGGGATTCAACGATGAGTTTGGACATGGAAGTTCAGCCAACCATCGGGACAGGACCACATTCTGTGATCCTGAGCACCTGGGGTCATCCATGTCCATGAGCACCGCTCGACTCCACAATGCACCCAGCCACGTTTACGCACGGTTCAGACGCCACGCGCCACGGCGCTGGATGTTCCCCAATGGGCTTGCATGATTGTCGCCCCGGTCACAGCGGTTCTATGGGTTGATGGAAGCTTGTTCCCGAGTTATAAGATGTCGTGTAACGGCCGTGACACGCTGATGCTCGGACAACGTTGAGGGGATGCTGTCAATCAAGGGACTGGAATCCTAAGAGGCACAGGCAACCGAAGGATTTAATCTAGTACATAATTTAATACCTAATGAACACGAGGCCCCTTGAGGACCATTTTTTGCATTCCGCATTCAAAGGGCCCTTCTTCTCTCAGTGAACTAGATCTTCCCCACTGTGTTGAAGGCTCGCTTCCATTGTGCTGGGGTGTGAAGCGTTGAGTGTTTCAAATCTGTCGCATTCAAGCATGGGTCTCCCTGGCGGGACACTCGATCAAGTCGAGCCCCAGACAAGGCTGAAGGCGCCATCACATGTATGTAGAAGGCCCGGGACGGAGTCAACGCATCTTCTGACGGGTCTCGGAGCCGAGAGAGAGAGAGAGAGGGGGGGGATTCGCTTGTATATTTCGAATGCTGCTGTCGCCATCTATCTACCTAGTGTGTGCCGTACCTACGAGTACTATGTTGTACTCGCACGATCTAGGCGACATGTAGCATCGAATGGTATTCCAGGAATACTCTGATACCCAAGTCCCGAGATGTACGAGGGAGACAGCGAATAACAACACTGTCGTTCCCTGCTATATGTGTATGTTTGTTTCTGTTGTAGTCATTGCCACATTTGCACGATTCCGCAAGGCTGCCACTCCCTCCCGGCCCCCTTTCCCTGAGCCTACACTGCCTATTAGGTACCTCCATACCTACTCCATGCGTCTCAAGACGCCGTCGAGTCCCATCCTGCTCAGACAACTCCTCTTAACCTCGTCGACGCTGTTGCACCCACAGAGGGCCATGCACCTGCGGAAATCGTCGTACAGCATCTCGAGCATCTTCTCGACGCCTCTCTGTCCACCGTACGCGAGGCCCCAAATCGCCGGTCTGCCGACCCAGACGCACGAGGCCCCGAGCGCGAGCGCGATGAAGATGTCTGTCCCCTTCCTGATGCCGCCGTCCATGTGGATCGGGATCCGGCCCCGGGCGGCGTCCACGCATTCCACCAACGCGTCAATCGTCGCGGGGACACCGTCGAGCTGGCGTCCGCCGTGGTTGCTGACGATGATGCCGTCGCATCCGTGAGTGATGGCCAACTCGGTGTCCTCGGCGGTGACGATGCCCTTGATCCAGATTTCCATCTTGGTGCGTTCCCTCAGCCACTGGATGTCCCGCGCCCAGTTGTGCGAGTCGTCGTTGAAGGCCATGAACCCGCTGTCGTGGGTCTGCTTGCGGATCATGTCGCTGGTCAGCTCTATGACGGGGAACCCCAGGCCTTCCGGGGTGCGGAAGTCGTTGCGCCATTCATTGTACCGCACGCCCAGCACGGGCGAGTCGGCAGTCAGTAAAATGGCCCTGCAACCCGCCGCCTCGGCCTTGTTGATGATGCGCTCCTGCAACGCCCGGTCCTTCATCGTGTACATCTGCATCGCGTAGTGCACATTACCATTGGAGGCCCCCACGACCTCTTCTACAGAGTAATTCGAAAAGCTCGAGATGCCCATGTTGATGCCCATGGTCGCGCACGCCCGCGACGTCGCCACCTCCCCGTCCGGGTGAGCCATGGCCTGAATCCCCGCCGGTGACACACAGAGGGGGAATTTGATCGTACGCCCGAAGCACCTGGTCGCCGTGGATAATCTGGAGACATCGACGAGGACCCGTGAGCGGAGCCGGTATTTGTAGAAGGCGGAGCTGTTTTCGGCAATGGTGGTTTGGTAGGTCGAGCCAGAATTGAAGAAGTCTTTTTGGTTATTCAGATACTTAGACTGGCGACCAAGAGGAAAATGAACAACATGTTGATGAGAAGGATGAGCTGGGACAGGTATCCTGGTAGAAAACCTACATACCTCGGGCTACTTCTGGCAGCTTTGCGTCTGCGACGGCCTTGATATCTTCCATGCACAGGATGGTGGCATCGTCGCCCTTTACAGGGACGGGAACTGGTCCTCCCCCAGCCATGTTGTTTCCTGTCCGTATGTTCCTGCTAGAGTATTTTGTGATCTGACGGTTGTCAAAAAGATAATTATCGCTCCGCAGTCTCAGATTGTATACGAGGACGCTGTCGCCCTAAATTGAACGCCTGAACTCGAGAAAGTAATTACTCGTCGCTGAAGCGCAGATCAGTCCCATTTCCTCCTCCCCAAGCGCTTTAAAGTATTTTAAGTAGATCTCGTGCCAATATTTACTGATTACCGGAATTTGAAGAGAAACAAATACCCTTCCTGGGCGAACGAGATCACTAATCTCGCTGTGCCCATTGGAGGTGCCTCAGCAGTGTGCGCCCTTCAATGACAAGGAGTTCGACAACTTGCCGGCTTCGCCCGGTCGCTGGGCTCCAAAGCCTCGCCTTGTGATATGCATATCTGGGCATTAGGTATCTTGAGGATCCAACATGCGAGGCCGCAAGGGGCCTAGAAGAGTGCCGGTATCGTCCGGAAGCTCGTCGCAATGCGCGTGGCGATAAGGTGTGAGGACAATGTTGCTGTCACATCTGGCAGTCACAGAAAGGATGAAGTGCGTAGCGAACATGTCCTTGTTTGCGTTATTATCCTTTTTGGTCGTGGCTGGTAGGGACTCGATAGAGTCATGCTGCTATCACTGCAGCCGTCGCTCTACAAACTCTCCTCCATGTCAGGCAATATTACCCAAGTACCGACTAGATCCTCTGATATCCGACTATAGACTCCTCGACTGCATCCATTGACATGTCCACCTTCAACCCTGAACGAATCCTTGAGTGGGTTTGCTGACAGCCCGCTTTATCACAGCTTCCGACAGTCTCGTAACCGCAACGAGGGAGATCCGTCGCCGGACGGCAGTCCTTCGTATCCTGTTCAATGCGCTTGGACGGTTCCTCACCTCGTCCCCTCTTTCTCGTCAATGATCTTCTTCACCTCGGCGCCGCTCAGTCCTGGTCCATTGAGAATAACACTTTCAACTGTTCCGACAGTATAGACAGACACCCACATTCCTGGGACTTCATCCTGAAGTATATGAATACACATTCTGACCTCTGCATCCCCGATCGGGACAGCCAGGCTGCTTTTGATGTCGTTGATCAGCTGGTGCATGCTAAACGACACCTTGCCTCGAACCTTGCTCGGGCTCGAATGAATGCAAGACACGAAATTGGAACTCAGTTTCCGTTGTTGCCTCATTCGGAGGATCTCCACCACCTCTGCAATGCGGCCGACGGCGTAGCGACGAAGAGTGGCTTCTGCACTCTGAGCCGTCATGGTAGAATTGACAAGTGCCTTGGCTCTAACCCGATCTAAGAGGGATAGTGTCCGATCTTTCACAATCCGTGGGGTGTTGGCCTCGTTGCTCTCGGAGTTGTTGCTCGTGTGCATCGAGAACTGAGCTCCCGCACGGTTTTGTGCTTCGGACGATAACCCTAGGATCTCTCTTCGGGCCGTCTCAGCTTTGGCTTTCCGCACTTGGGTCTCCATGCCCACGTCAAAGTTCAAACGAGGAAAGTTCCGGATCGCACCATGGACCCAACAGGCAGAGTTATTCCGCTGAGATATCCAGCACGCCTCGATTTCGGCTTCGTAAAGCCTTTGCAGGCCACATTCATCCCACCTGGGGTTCGCAGGTCTCTTGCCTCCCGCACCAACGTACTCGACGTTGTAACGGACGAAATCAGCGCCCGTCATTGTGAGTTTGAAGGGCCCCTCTTGATGTGTGAGGAGGCGACCACTAAAGTGCGTTGCAACGTCCAACTCGTAGATGGCCAACATCCGTTGAATATCTTCCCTGGCCACAGTGTGTTTTTTCCAGAGCCGCGTGACAGAGTTCAGCAGGCTGCCCAAATCTGCCGGAGTGGATTGACCGTTATGGACAATGTGTAGCGTAAACGCCTTAAGGAAGGCCGCATGCAGGGATACGAAGTCCTGCAAGACTGGAGGAAGCGCCTGCGGAGCTGGCTCGACATCGTCGGTGTCTAGAGTAAGTTGCCGAAAGGTCATCGTTGGCGAGAACTCCATATCGACGGAATCCTTTTCGTTTTCGCGCTTGCTGGAAGGAGGGGTCGGTAGTTGCAACTTGGGCTAAAGACAGGTTAGCACTGTCACATAACTCATCTCGAGTTTCGCTGACCTTTTTTGCTGTGATCTGGGTGACATAGACACTACCCGGCTCGCTTTCACTGTCATCCTGCACAGCATCTCGTTTGCGCTTTGAGACATGCTTGACACTCTTCTTGGTAGGGACTACAGGCCCTAGAACCACTTCCTCAAGTTTCGACTTCAGCGCGATGGGGAGTTTAGCGGCCTTTGAGGCTTTGGAGATCTTTGAGTGGTTGTTGACGGTGGTTTGTCGTTTGCTGACCCGATGCGAACTTCCACGCAGGGAAGGAGCCATGACGGGATCAGCGAGGAAGGTGCGACCGAAATCAATACCCAGGTCGAGGCTGCAAGAGCAAGAGCAAGAGCGAAGACGTAGAGACAGAGACGGAGCAGGACAGGGAGCAAGGCGTTTACAAAGCTTGGCTCTTGGGCAAGTCTGAATACACTTCCTGCAGATGTTCTAGAGTTCAATTGGCTCTTCTCTCATTTATGAGGCAGTCGAAAATCGCGACGCGACGCGACCCGTCGGGGCGCTAGCCGAATATGGTTATATTGGTTTCCCAGCCACCGATTATCGGCGAACACCGAATACTCGCTGAATTCCAATTGTCAACCGCCTCAGCCACACCAAATACTTGGTACCTAGGTAATATCCCAGCCAAACGCCTGCGCTAATGAACAACGCACTATGCTCTCACAGACCGCTAATCTTGGTCTGGAACAAGGACCTCATCGGCGCCCAAATGTGGTGTCGAGTCTTGCTCCACCTGATCGTCCTCACTGTCATACGCACGACCTTTGCCCTTGTCTTCCTTCTCCTTCGCTTTGTCTTGCTCCTGCTTGTCTTCAATGGATGACTGTCGATCGGGATTGAATACGGACTGCGTGGTTCCCTGTGTAATGTCAGCCTTTTCGGATATTCCTTTGATCTCTTCCACGGGGTCATCGTCCGTCTTTGGCTTCGGAGCCGGCTGATCGAAGATGGTGGCTATCGGTCGGGTAGCCAGACTTTGCGCATCGTCCGTTTTCAATACATGCTTCCTGTCGCTCCAGTATTCAAGGGCTCCGATTTCGGCATCGGCAGCCTCGACTGCAGCGAGCAGATTGTCGATTCTTCGACTTTCGGCGTCACCCTCTGGCTTGTCCTCTTCCTCGTGGGTCCGCCGGTGTTCGCGCGCTTCATTTGCCGTCTTCTTAAGGTATGAAAGGAGCTGCCTCCTGGAATTCTGGAAGACGAGAAACGACATAATATCTGGTATATGGTCTTTGAGGTAGACAAGCTCCTCTCCACCTTGTTGGACGAACCTCTTGACCACATCAATCTTTTCTCGATCAATAGGTGCAAATTTGAGTGCCGTAAGCAGGGTCGCAATGTCTCTGATCTCCTCTGGCGGCTGGTCCTGATCAATCGTGCTTGGAAAGCTGATGAAGCTTGATGGTCTGGCGGTTTTACCGGCGCCATCAACCGCACTGATCGGACTACGATCTCGCTTTGAATGGATAGTGAAATAATCGCCGGTTAAGTGGTGGGCATCACTCATGCTCCCAGGCATCCCATAGCTGCCGTGCACCTCGCGTTTGACTCTTTTCCGTAGCCATCGTCTCCGTCTGACAAATGAGTGGAACCAAGGATGCGTCCCATGCCAGGTCCAACTGCGTCCAAAGGCAAACGAGTACTGCCAACCTTCCTCGTCCACGTCGTGGCTCATGTCGACATACCAGCTGTTCCATGCCCATTCCCACGTCGGATCAGGCACCTGAGCATTGGTGATATTGACGGCTGAATCCTTCATATCCTTGTTCGACCATGGACTAGGATCGGGCGGCAGCAGAGACGAGTGTGAGTAAAGAGGAATGCCACAAAAGAACGCACCCCGCTGGTTTTCGTAGAGTATGTCGATTTCATGGATTTCGTGTTTAGCCTTTTTGTGTTCTCGCCTCCTTCTCTCCGCACTCTTTCGTCCTCTCGTGGCAGAAGCGGTGTGTGCAAAATCCACTTCCTGTGTTCCAGCCTCTGTCCCGACTTGTTGCGCCTGCGGAGTTGACGCTGATTGCGACGAAGGCTCCTCGGCGGTAACAATACTGCCCGTTTTGGAGTGGTAACGGTCCTGCTGGTATTTGGCATACTTCCGCCGGCCCAGATGCTCCTTCAAAGATTCTCTTGTTCCTTTCTTAGCCAGTTGCCCCGTGCTCGAGCTCGGAGAGCTTGAACGAGGCTCACCGTGGGACTGCGCCTCGTTCCCAGGCTGGGTGCTATCGATGAGAGCGATCTCATGGTCATAGGGATCAGCGGCAGACCCGTCATAGGTTGTGATACGAGTCAGAATCTTGGAGACATTTTCTGACATGCCTCTGGGACTTTTGTTAGGGCAACAATCGAATTCAGCGGGCGTTCGTCTAACTCCAAATTGAAATCAAGTTTTAGAGCATCCACTAGGGCGCCTACACCAGACTGCTAGGCTTCGTTTTCGGAGCCTCTCTGACAGGACGACAATGGTATATAGGACTGATAAAATAATGCGGTGGTTTATACAGAGATCTATTGCAGTAGCTGGGATGTGAATGGGAAAGAATGAGAGCCACCTAAGCAGGAGCGCAGCCTGCCACCGCCGCAGCTGCATCTGCCAGTGCACAGTGTTTACGTCGTTGGCGCAGGCAAACAGAATTCTGAGTGGCTGGTTCCTCAGATGACGCGGGGAACCTTGGTGGACGGATGGTGCGCCTACGACATTTTTCCATGCCGCCAATGATGTCACTGCCAATGACCACCTGCACTGCTTGCTTGCCCAGTGCCTGCGAGGCCAGGTTCGAGCAGCTGCGCAGGTGCAAATCATACCACCATTACCTCTATGAGCTTTCTTGAACGCCGAGCTGATCTTCGCCAATAACTGCAGAGGCCCCATCCTGTACCTAGCCATCTCGCAGTTTCTCTGAACACCCGTCATCCCTCAGACTCTTTCACCATTGAGCGGTTCACTTCCAGACATCCTCCCTTCCTGAATCACTTCAGCAGGCCTCAGAGTTCGCCCATCATGTCCTCGAGCCGTGGACTCACCATTGCTGGTCTAGCGGTAGCTGGCGGAGTTGGATATTATCTCTATAATGCTGGTGGCGATCCCAAGGTCGCTCAGAAGAAGTTCGAAGGTAGGACTGCTCGTCGTCTCACCGCTGGAGTCCACTAAACATGTGCACAGCCGACGCCTCCAAAATCTCGTCCCAGATAAAGAGTGAAGTACCGGGCAAGGAAAAGGAAGCCGAGAAGAAAGGCGAGGCCATCGCTTCTCAAGCAGGTCAACAATTTAACCAAGCTGTAACTCGCATCCTGCTTGTGCCTTGCAAAATCCGATACTGACAGCTCTTAGTCCGCTGACGCCAAAGCCAAACTCACCGAAGCCGAAGCAAAAGCAAAGGAAGTTAGTCAAAAGACAGGCAGTCAGATCAACAGTGCAATTGACAAGTTCGATAAGACGGTTGAAGAGAAGGCCGCAAAGGCAAAGAGTGGGATAAGCAGCTGGTTCGGTGGCAGCAAGTAGGTCAAAACAGTTTGATGCCGCTGGTGTTGGCGTCGGTGGAATACCATCCTTGTACAGTCTTGCCCGTCCGCAGCTTCGCCATCGAGGAAGCCCCAACCTGGGCCTCCATTACCCTCAGTTGACGAAGCATACTCTATCGGTCTAGTTAACCTTCATAATAATCTCAGTCACACAAAACATTCTGTTTGGTCTTTCGCAAACCTTGGAAGCCACTAATCTCGAGTCGTGCTTGGTGAGAGGTGGATGATGTCGGCGGTCTAGAGTTACACAGACCTCTATAGTCTTAAGTGTGTGATAGTGTGCAAAGTCGGCATGTCAACACCACATTTGTGCTGTGCGGCAAGAATTTTGGGGTGTTGAATCAGACTTTGCTGTGGCAGTTAGCTTGGGATGTACATACGCTCATTGCTTCCCACGGAAAAAGACGTGAATCCCCTTTTCTATGGCTGTCCAGTCTCGGAGGCCGTCCTTCATGCTTCCGTGAATCCAGCCAGGCAATTTGCGCGATATCCGCTCCGATGAGAACCGTCGGTCGACCATCAGGATCGCAGCATAGTCGTTTCTGTGCCTGATTACTCTTCCAATGCTTTGGTTCACAGCTCTCATGCATGCATTTTCGTAGTATTCCCTGCTTGCAATCTTGGCCTCAGCCCTGCATTCTGCTTCACCCTTCCCCTGGCCTTTGCAGTGCTCGTATCGAATTCCCTCAATATGTTCCATCTTGGCCTTCCACTCCGCTCCATTGGCATTGGGAAATGGGAGACCGACTGCAAGTACTGCTCGACCGAGTTTGTCAGAGAAGTTGATACCCTCAGAAAGCTTTCCGCCCACGACTGACAACATCAGACCTCCTTTTCCGCTATCCACCGCAGTAGCATATTCCTGTAAAAGCTCATCGACAGCAACCGACTTTGATTCCTGGAAGATTGTCTTAACCTTACCCAGCGCATGCATTACCGGCTGAGAAGCTGGAAGGTGCTGCCAAACGGAAAGCACTCGTGCAAGGTAATCGTAGCTTGGGAAGAATACCACAACCCCGTCCGGCACGATCCTGCATGTCCGGACAACAAGCTCTCCTAACTCAAGAATCATTTTTTCAGAGCCACGCATTTCATACCTGAAATCGAACTCAACGCCAGAAGATCCCCTTGTAACGGCCTGAGCGAACAAATGCGAAGGGGGGATTATATGACCGAAGCTGAAAGTTCGAAGCCTGTCTCTGTCGAGATATGAAAAGAGATAGTCCGAATAGTCGGACATAGGGGACATAGTTCCCCCGGCCAGAATGACAGCTCTTGATTCTTGGACTATTTCTCGAAAGTGCTCTCTTGGGTCGAGCAGCGTGTAGTGGACGACGACATCGTTATCTTGTCGGCTTGTGAAGAATCGTCCTTCATCGTCCGGATTCATCAATACTATAAGAAAGTTTTGAAAATGTAGCAAAGCACCTTTGCTGTGATTCGAATCATTGTGATCTCGCTGCGCCTCAGAGTATCCCTCAACTTTGTGGCAAAGCTTGCTCTCGTGCAGGTATTGCAAGAGTTTGTGGGGTTTGATCTGATCGACTCCTTTCCCCGACATGAGTTGAGTAGCTGTTATAGTTGCTTGGGCTGAAGTTCCTTTTCGCAGCGTCTCACGCAGACAGTCGATCATCGAAGTCAGCAACCGTATCACTTGCATAACGTACACACGGTTTTTCCCTTTCAAGCGATTCTTGAATCGACTTGCGTAAGCGGTGACCTGTCGAGCACCTTGTTCAAGCTGGCCGAGACGTAACGAGATAGAGAAGGTGTCCGCAATGGCATCCATAAGATTGTGAGCCTCATCGATGATCACAACATTGTCTTTGACTGAGACCCCCAAAGCTGCACGAGCGGACTTCTGTAGGAGTAGAGGATAGGGTAGCGTGAGCACCTCACTCATGCTTATAGCTGCTCGCGAAGCATAATAGGGACAGAGTTGCATCTCTTTGCCTAGATGACTCGTGTCTTCGATGTCGCGTATCTCAGCAACCACTCTATCTCGGAAATCATCAACCTTGACTTTGTCGTCCTTTGTGGGGATATAGGGACACCTTTTGTCTTTGGGAGTGGCAGGCTTCTGGAGTTCGAGGCATTGCTCATTGATTGCGGTGGTAGACGATAGCCTTGCAACTTTCGGGTTGATGCACAAGTTTTTTCGGGAGCCTAGAGCAAGGTGTTTCACCCCTTCTTCAAGCGAAGACTTGCGCGTGATATCCGCAGCCTCGGAACGGATGGAGGAAGGGGGTTTGACACGACGCAGCTCGTTCACGAACTGGGTGAGCTGAGAATGAGTGCGTGAGCAAAAAATGATCTTAAGTCGATCTTTTTCTTCTTCAACATCAGTTCTCGTTGGGCCCTGTAGCTTGTCGAGCAGAGCTTGGGTTGAGCTGGAAAGGCTGACCGATGAGTGGTTGGCAGCGTTTGTCTCTTCCCCCTCGCTGTTGTAGTCCTCCAATATAAACTCGTCCTCATCTGTAGCCTTGTCATCGTTGTTTGCAACCTTGGTTCGAGGTTTCTTGGAAGCTTTCACATCGTATCGCTTCTGTCGGCGAGATGCCTCTTCTTCGCGGATCGTGGCAAGTCTCAACTCAAGTTCCTCGCGTTCAAGAAGCAGCTCACGGCGTTGAGCAGACTTTTCAGCCTCCAGAAGCCAATCGTATGGCTCATGTCCATCCGTCGGACCTTGCAGCGCCAGATGCTCGTGATCTCGGAGCCAGGTCAAAGCACCACATATCAAGCTCAGCGATTTGCCGGTGCCTGTAGGAGACTCAAAGATGCCCACTTTGTTCTCCTCTATGCAGCGATAGAGCTCTTTCATGAAATCTAATTGAATGGAATAAGGCTGATAAGGGTGGCAGAAATTTGCCTGGGTGGGCTCCATACTGGCTGACTTCTTCAGTGTAAGCCTCGTGCCATTTGTCGTGTAGCTTGGGTTGGCGGGGTTTCAGGCTGCAAGGCATTTTCAACTTCAGGATGAATAGACGTGTATTCGACGCGTGGTAGGGTTATTCGAAGTCACGATGTTTGATGCTTCAATCGGATCGAGAGTCTCGCCAAAGACAGCAACATGGACAAATGTGTAGAGACTTGTAGCGGCGTCGATAACATCATCTTATTGGACATCAGCTAGAAGGGGCGGTTTCGTTGTACACAAAGGAATCACGGCCTGATTTTGCAAGAATCACAGGAACATCAACGGGCACAGTGGAATGCCAAAAATGGACTATGGCACCAAGGGTGGTGGATACCAGGTACCTAGCGAGCTAGGTATCAAGGGTTGCGGCTGTGCAGGGCTGCAACTGATCTCTAATGCCTAGCGAGCCCAGCTAGGCCCCAGCTAGGGCATAGGCGCCTCTGATTACAGGCTGCGGCTTACTCCGCCCGGGGCGTATTCCCACCCAGATGCCCCTCTTAGCTAAGTCCCAAGTGCCTATTCGTACAAGTGCCAAACTGGCCCCTCCACTTGCACCACGCAATGCCAATTACCGCAGCCTCGCCTTGCCTGCGCCCTCCAAGTATTCTATCAACTTTAACTCACACAAGTGCACAGACAATGCCCGGCTTTGGTTGACGCGGACGACCAGGCCACATTTGCTTTGCTCCTTTGCCTCCTCAGTGCCCTCCAAGACATGTCTACAAAGTCGACCAGCCCTCCGAAATTGTGCTCCATTGATCTACTTCCTTCAAATACCCCCACCCTTTGCCCTAAAGATCCAACACTCGCCCTGACTGCGTAAGCACCAGGGCAATCTCCTGAACTTCCGGAAAACCATATCATCATCCCTCCTCCTTCCTGTGCGGGTGCGGGACGGATCAAGATCTCTTACCTCTTGAGAAAATCACCTGCAAGCTCCCAGGTGCTCAGGCAGATCAGGCCCCTTGGAGCTGAGATTCAGCTGAAATACGAAACACTAAGCACCAAAGATCACCCCTCCGAGCCTCACCATGAGTTACAATACGGGGGCCACTTTCGTCCCTGGGGGAGATGATTCCTATTACATGCCAGAAATCATACAGCCAACCCCTAACAGGTCTGTGGTACTGGGTTCATGACGCTGCCGATCATCGCTGACGACTACAGAGTACATGAGCTGCCCAGCAATATGCAACAAAATGTGGCCCAGATGGAGCAAGTTGCCTCAAATCCCAATTCAGCGAATTCTGCCTACTCAGGATCGGTCTACTCTCCCCAGTCTGCCGAATATATGCAGGGCAACGTGCAAACTTGGGCGCCGTCGCAACCCTCTAGTATGAACGCGCCAGGGTACGATCAGAGGGCGCCCAACGACCGCCAAACCCAATCTTACAGGCAAGATAATCTTTTCCCGCCCAGAACGACCTCGATGGCCCCGACGGCCCCGACGGAACAGCCAAACTTCTCTCCGTTTCCCATGCTTCGCAACCCTCCTCCCAACATCCCCCCTACCGATGAACAGAAAGAGGCTACACTGGAAGCCGCAAGGGTTGCTGTGCTCGGCTGCGACGACCCTGATACCCAGCTCGCGTGGGCTCAAGACGCCTTGTCATATGTGGAGGTGTGTCAGCAGAACGAGGAAAGAATCGCTTTGGCACAAGCACCCAGAACGAGAACGCCTCGAATTGAGCACGTTCTCAAAGAAGATGCTCTCAAGATTGTCAATTTTCTCGCCGATCAACATCATCCCAAGGCGGAGTTTATGAGGGGCATGTGGCTTGAATTTGGTAAGTTCGGGCACCGGGTCGACAAAAAAGAAGCATTCTATTGCTATACAAGAGCTGCGGAAAAAGGATACGTCCGCGCGGATTACCGGATTGGGATGCAATTCGAATCCTCAAACGACGCATTGAAGGCGATCAGGTACTATCAAAAGGGCGCGGATGCTGGAGATTCAGCGGCGTGCTACAGACTCGGGATGATGACACTCCTTGGCCAGCATGGACAAGTGCAGAACTTCGAACGTGGCCTCAATCTCATCTATATGTCGGCTCAGACGGCAGATGAAAATGCGCCACAGGGTGCTTATGTCTTCGGCATGCTCCAAGCACAACAGATGCCTCAAATCCAGGTACCGGATCAATTTCTGCCCAGAGATATTGCCGGAGCCAAGATGAACATCGAAAAGGCCGCGTACCTCGGGTTTGCCAAGGCTCAAGTGAAAATGGGGACTGCATATGAGCTTTGCGAGCTGGGCTGCTCTTTTGATCCCGCTTTGTCACTGCACTACAATGTCCTCGCAGCGAGACAGGGGGAGCCCGAAGCAGAATTGGCAATAAGCAAGTGGTTCCTCTGTGGCCATGAGGGTCTTTTCGAGAAGAATGAGGAAATCGCCTTTACCTATGCGCAGCGAGCAGCGCTTTCTGGATTTCCAACAGCCCAATTTGCTCTGGGTTACTATTATGAGGTCGGTATTTATGTCCCGGTCAACTTTGACCAGGCGAAAGAGTGGTATCGCAAGGCATCACAGAGCGGCAATCAGGATGCTACGGGAAGGATCGATGCTATATCCAGGTCAAAGACTTTGTCACGCAAGGATCATGAAAGTGTCGCTCTCAAAAAGATTCGGCAGCAGCGTGGTTCGATGATTGGAGGACCCGACGTGCCTCCCGTCCCAGCAATGCCAACCTTGTCCGAAGAGACGGAACCTGGTCAGCTCGAAATGCCCGATCCTTCTCGGTTGTCGCTCAACAATCAGAGACCCCCTTCAGCAAGGCCAGGCAGTACAGCACCCTACCCTACTGGACCTCCCAATATGCCCTCTGTCAACCAGGGCCCAGATTTTCGACCCGCGTCCGCGTTTGGCATAAATCCTAACCTCCGGCCAACCTCGGCAGCAGCCATGGGCGCTCCAAGGCCTGATCCATACGGCACTCCCCCTTCGAACATGCCTCCTCAGCAGCGGCCTTATTCTAACCCCGGAGGAGCTGGCTACCCTGGGCCTGGCTATGGTCGTGGAGGGCGCATACCATCAGGAGGACCTCCTCCACCTCAAGGACAAGGAACTCCTACCATTCGCCCACCATCAAGACCCAATAGCTCTTCACCATACCTGGGGCCAGGTCCTCCGCCAGGGGGACAATCACCGCCCACAAAACTTGACATTGGCTTTTCTGCTCCGCTCGAACCAGAGAGAAGACCCCGGCCTCAACAGCAGCAGAATCCCAGCAATCCTCCGCGTGGGTCTCCAAGACTTCAACAAGGCCCTCCAGGACAGCAGGGCGCCCCATCGCAAAATAGACCGGGTCCTCCTAACCCTCGGCCTGGACCAGGTCCGGCCGCAAACGTTGGTGGCTACGGTGGTATGCCTAACCCCAACGGACGACCTCTTGCTGGCAACCAAATGCAAGTTCCGCCCAATGTCAGACCTGCAAATCTCCCTCCTTCAAAACCTGACGCCAATGCACCCGCTGGCGGCGCACCACCCTCGAAACCGAGTTCCGTCCCAGCGACGGCAGCTCGGCCCCCGGGCAAGGGACCCAAGACATTCGATGAGATGGGTGTTCCGCCGGGGAAGGACAAAAGTGAATGTGTAAGTGGCCCTAATTTCCCCTTCATTCTCAGTATGAATGGGAATCTCCCATCCCTTGTGGAAAGCTGCGACTCGCTCGATTTATATTGATGATGACCGTGACTGACATCTCTCTAAATGACAGGCTGTTATGTAATGTTGCTACGGTGTTTTATTTGACGGTTTTCAGTGATCAAAATGTGTTATGTATGATACCCCGGGTATGTTAGCCTTCAAAGTGATTCCCTCCAGCGTGCAGAATATTACGTGATTGAGCACAGCGCGTCATGCAGATGCATATCGACGCGGGAATGGAGTTGCAAAGCAGCGTTTATTTGGATAGCGAGAAGAACCGACGCCTAATGTCGGGCAGGCGACCTGGAAATTCACATTCAATTGAGAGAGGGGTCACCTTTCCTAAACTGATTCTTGCTGAATCCCAATATCTACCTGTTCCATTTGTTGGGGCTCGGCGCGCGGGCACCCATTATAGTTTTCGCCTTAATCAAGCCGGCCTCGCTGTCGTCGCCCATTGGTCTCTAATTCGTGACAGTAAGGCACAGCTGATGGCGAGCTGAGCATCCACTATCTTTGTCCATAGAGACGTCGTCGCACACCCTGTATTGTAGAACGAGAACAGGCAGAAGTTGGATGAGAAGTGGGAGAGAACGCGTCCTATGTCTTGATGTCATCTGGCAATTATCATCCTGAGACCCCAGGGATGCGCCAACGATTGGTAACTGGTTGCTACAAGGCTGAAGGATGCGAGGCTGAGAAAGCTAGAAACCCAACTCCAAGGCCGACATAATTGTACAAATGTTAATTGGACGATTTATTAAGATTGGCATCTCCGCAATGCTTGACTGAGCTTGTCTCTTTATCCCTCTGTACGAGGTACTATTCTCTTTCTGGTAATCAATTCGACCGTTGGGCCACCAGGGCGACTCAGCCACCTTCGTATCCAATGATCAAAATCCGCGAGATGTGATGCCTTAGCACGGTTCGCTCCGCGTCTTTTCCACATGCGTTGCATGGCCAACTTGCCATGGGAATGCTGCTGCCTAGCATCCCCAGCAGGGTGTCAATGCGGTGGGCGATCCACATGCTGCAACCGCCGGCTGCGCGACTATCGATGCTCGTGAACAGCGCCAAATATCGTATTGACTGCGAACAGGAAGCCTCTTTTGGCGGGCGGCTTCGCTTCTGGTGGCCCCTTTGGGCCTGCACATCATGACCTACCTGCAGCTATGATGGCAATCAAGAGTAAGTGCCAGAGATATAAGAGCCTTGGGGTTTTCAGGACAGTGCACTTCAAATCGCCATCCAGCTCGAACTCGACACGATCACAGACTTTGAGGCCATCCCACTTCCACCGTACAAACCCTCCTCCGAAGTTACCCAGAGATCCTTATCATGATGCTTGATTCAGTAACAAGGCTCTCAATCGCCGAAATGGTGATTTACATCCTTCTCCTTCCGCCCACGGGGTGGCTGCTTTACAAGCATGGTCGACGCGCGCTTGGAGCATTCTTCTTCATTTTTGCGTTCGATATACTTCGCATTGTCGCCGCGGGCATTCAGATTGGCGATCACAACAACCCTCACCCATCCACGTCAGGGGCCATCGTTTCCTCCATTGGCCTTAGCCCTTTGCTGCTTGCTACTGCTAGTTTTCTGGCCCTGCTGAGGGGCTACTATGCGACGTCGAACCGCAGTCAACCTGCAACACTCATCGAAGAGGCGGGAATCCATGTTGGCGCAATTTCCGGCCTTGCGCTCTTCGCTGCCGGTGGAGCGAAGCTCGGGGACGAGCACAACACCCAATCAGACATCAACACGGCGTACTCGCTGCTAGAAGCTGGAGCCATCATCCTTCTGGTCACATGGATTGCCGTCTCTTTCCTCTGCGCCCAATTCTTCTTCAAGCTCCGCAACCAGCGGGCCGCAGGGTCCCTGATGATTCTGGCGTGCGTCTTCATTGGCGTCAGAGCCATCTATAGTGTGGTCTACGCGTTCGATCATGCCAAGTCTCTCAGCCCTTTCACAGGAACTTTTGCGGTCAAGTTCGTGTTCATGTTCTTGGTACAGCTCATTGCAGTCTTGTTGCTGCTTGCTGTTGCGTTTGTGACCCGCAATATCCTGGCCGACCATGGATTGAGTGCGTGGGACCAGGAACGGAGGATTGGAACTCGGGGCCAGCGCAGTCAAGGCACCTCAATTCCGCTTAGGGCACCGGCCTCCAAGTGAACATTGTTGCGATCGTCCGGTAGTCATATGAGGATCTAGGAAGTTGGACTGAGGGCAGTGAAACCGATCGATATGGAGCTCTCCCTCTGGAAGGCTCACAGGGTTCGGGATAGGTCTGGTGGGCCTTCAGCGTTCAGAAAACTGCGTTGCTCTCATTCTGTCTTAAACTTGCATCGCCTATGTCTTCCTCTCGTCGACCCAATACTCAAACAGATGTTGCAGATGAAGCCAATCAACGCGACGCCCCGAGCACTCTCCACTCCGCTGGCACCCAAATGAGGTTGGCCATGCCACCTACGGCCACACCTTCCAACTCGCTCAAATGATAGCATGGATGCGCATTTGGATCGCTTGGACCAGCGAGGACCAGTTGCTGAGCGTGCGATGTTGGTGCAGATGAGGCGCGTAACATTGATCAGGAACTAGCCGATTGTTTGGTCCAGAATCAATTGATGAAAATATTCCACCAATTGACTCCAGGCGTTGGCCTGTTCTTTTCCTCGGCCTCGACATGGTCAGAACCTGAGTCTCCAAGATCGACTTCCTGTTGGCTGGGGAAACTATCTTCGGGAAATTGCTGCCTTACAGATGCCAGCGGTGTGGACACAATGCTAAAGTCTGCAAATTCGATAACACATTTCCAATCAGCAGAAGCAGGTGACAGTGCGTTCTATAACGTTGGCGTTTGGGCTGTTGAGTATGGCGGATTTGAGGTGACCGATACTATCGAAGGCATGACACGAGCAAATGGTTTTCTTATTTCGTTGCTGACTGCGTGAACTATTCTACGGCGATTCTGAGTCATCTAGACCAACGGGTCAAGACATGAGGATACAAGGCAAAGATATATATATATATATATATGTATGTCGAGGGTGTTGGGGGTTGTTTTGTCGGTGAGGACTAATAAATGCTGATGCGAAGTTGCTGTTTAGCCTAGTTTGACAGACCGTCGTCCGTTCAACATCTAGTCAGAAAATGGGATGAAAGGCCAGGGGCTCTAAACAGAACTTAGCTTTCTTATGTGAACGATCAGAATGGGAATGAGTTGCGTTTGGAATATCAAAATGTACTCAGTAGAAGGCCGGTTTGTGGATGGTGGCGGTGCAAGGCTAGACCCCTTTTTAGAGTGGCGTCATTTGAAATTTCGGCGGAGCATTTGGCCCTCCAACTGCAAGAGCCCGCAAGCATTTCCACGCCACTTGCGCCCGCCATGTCGTTTCTTTCTTCCTTTTGCACCGCTTGATGGCAACAGAATCCTCGAAGGATGAGATAGCACTGAATCTCAGTGAGCCTCCGAGCTCGAAAACGGCATTACTACCTCTTTCAGAAGACACACTCCCCCCGCCAGAGCAATGTGTCATCTGCCTAGACAACATCTCGGATAAAGCCATCGCCCTACCCTGCCACCACGACCAGTTTGATTTCTCATGCTTGGGGACATGGCTACAACGGCAACAAGTCTGCCCACTGTGCAAAGGCCAAGTCACAGCTATCAGATTCAATCTTGGCGACCCCGATGAGCAGCGAAGTCAAGTATTCTACCTTCCTCCAGAGAATTCGCAAGCAAGCCGAAGTACTCATGGGCTTGCCAGCGCTGCTGCTCGACAGCGACGATCAAGGCAAGGTCGAGCATATCGAAGAGGGGGAAGCTATAACAATGCAAGAGGCGCGCACCCTGAAGCGCTGAAAGATACCGCGCTCGAATTTCGCAGACAGGTGTACCGGCAGAGACTCTACTCCCTGCACGTCGGCACAAATCGCATTTCGAGATACCGGAGTCTGACGCCTTCGTCTTTAGCAGCAGACGAGCAGCTGATATCTCGAGCCCGGATGTGGATCAGACGCGAACTTCAAGTCTTCAGTTTCCTCAATCCCAGCGCTCCCCAACATTCACGTCCTGGAGCGACCGACCGCCGCGCCAGTAATGCTGACTTCTTACTTGAGTACATTATTGGGATCTTGAAGTCGATTGATTTGAAAGGCAGCGCCGGGCAAGCGGAGGAGTTATTGAAAGACTTTCTGGGCCGCGACAATGCTCGGCTGTTTTTGCATGAATTGGAGGCTTGGTTGAGGAGTCCATACGAGCATCTCAAAGACTGGGACCGGGCAGTGCAGTATGCGATGCCCTCTGAGTCAGAGCCTTGCCATGATGGGTCGAGAGCTGGGCGAAGCAACAACATTTCCTGCCGCCAGACGAGCGGGACGAAACCACCCGAGACTGGGTCGGGCGTGCCTCGATGGTTCTCGGAAAGATTTGTACTCGGAGACGATGGGCTACGGACGACGCGAACTTGAACACTTCGTGACATGCGGGCTTGTGTCACTCACGGCAAGTTTGTGGCATCCCTCCGCCGGCCATGACCATCACGCTGCAAGATGCCAAACTATTGAACAGTCCACGATTGTTACGAGAGATGGATGTATGATATAGACACGACATGCGACGATAGATTCGCAAACCCTGCCCTCTCTCCGATGCCGCCGTGCCGACTAGGAATACTGCCTCTTGATTTCCAATCTACAGCTTGGCGGTCCAGCCTGTCGTATTGAACAACCCTCGAGCAGCCCAATAAGTCCGCAGGAAATATCCAGGTCCGCCGTATTCGGATATGGCCCGGGTATTTCTTTTCTCTGCTCCCCTTGCCTGCGTCTGACAGGGAGGGATTTGCCGAGATGTAGGTACCTATTGCCTACCTAGGAGGTTTCGCAGACATTGATAATATCCCCCTGGTTGACAAACATGGCCCTTCTGTCTCGTATTATTACTTCTCTACTTCCGCCGTCTATCCTCTCTGCGGATCTGCCACCCGGGCGAAAATAGATCCGAACACTTTGTCGATGGTCTGCGTCTGTGATGACTTGTTCATTTCTTCTCTCGCCGATGGCCACATAAGAGAACGATGACAAACACTCTTGTCCGAGGCTAGGAGATCCGACCTTCATACTCGGTACATCTCAATAGATTCTTTCTTGCGACTATATACATATACTTGCAATTGGGGTGGAGTCGTGGTCCGTATATGTGTATATATCGTTTCGCTACCCTTCCCTTCCCTCCGGTCGGAACTCTTTTTCCATTACACACGAAGCGCATTATCATGACAGCATGAGCGGTCATCGTTGATCCACGGAATATTTTCTTCTTGATTGATATCTTCCTTGTACATCCACACCCTCTCACTGACCTTCACCTAATCCTTTCCCGCCCCCGACTCATCAGTCCATCCATTCAAGTCAGTAAGCGTTATATCCAAAAGTCCTTGTGTCAAGATGCCCTCCAACACCAAAAATCTCGCCCTGCTTTTCACCAAAGTGCCCGACCGTCTCCCCGTGCCGGGTGAACACATTGCAGTCAAAGACGTCGGCCCCTTTGACCTAGACCAGGAGCTACCCGCCAATGGCATGATTCTCGAGACCCTCTACGTGAGCTTCGACCCGTACCTGCGTGGCCTCTTGCGGGATCCCTCGGTTAAATCATACCTGCCAGCGATTCCGCTGGGGAACGCCATTTCCGCGGCAACTCTGTCGCGGGTTCTCCGCTCCAAGCTCGAGGGCTATGCCGAGGGAGACGTCGTGAGGTTGTTGCTGCCCATTCAGCAGTATAACCTGCACGTGGCGAAGCCGCCCAAGGAGGGCGAGGCGCAATGGGAGCGGCCGTTCAAAGTGCCCAACCCGAATGATTCCCAGCTCGACATCAGGCAGTACCTGGGCGCCCTGGGCATGCCGGGCCTCACGGCTTACTCTTCACTGTACGAAATCGGCAAACCAAAGGCTGGGGAGATCATTGTGGTGTCCTCCGCGGCCGGGGCAGTGGGTCAATTGGTCGGCCAACTGGCCAAACACGAGGGCTTGACCGTTTTTGGATCCGTGGGCAGCGACGACAAGCTGGACTTCATCATCAACGAGCTGGGCTTCGATGGCGGGTGGAACTACAAGAAAGAACCCAGTACCAAGGAGGTCATCGGGCGCCTGGTCCGGGAACACAAGGAGAAGAAAGGGGAGAAAGTCCCCGAAGAAACGGGCAATGGGGAGGGAGGCATCGATATCTTCTATGACAATGTTGGCGGCGAGCAGTTGGACGGTGCAATGGAGACATTGAATCTCTTTGGACGGTAAGCTGCTTTTCCTTTTGTTGATCAACATTCCCGCTTCTTTCTATGCATTCCTCTCGTACAACAAACCTGGTTCCTCCCTCTCCCTCTCCCTTGTCCCTCCAGATCATCTCACGAGCCCTTTCTAACCATATCCATCACCAGCATCGTGGAATGCGGCCAAATCTCACAGTACAACCTCCCGCCCTCTGAACGCTATCCCATCCGCAACACTTTCCTGACCGTGGTCAAACGGCTGACCATGACGGGCTTCATGGTCGGCGACGCCAACATGGGCCCCAAGCACGCCAAGTCCCACCTCGAAAACGTCTCCAAGTGGTTGCGGGACGGCAGCTTCAAGGCAAAGGTCCACGAGACCGTGGGCATGGAGAACGCCGCCGAGGCCTTTAGCGGCATGTTGAAGGGCGAGAATTTCGGAAAGGCTATCTTGAAAGTCAAAGTCTAGGCTGGCCGGGTGTAGGTCTGGGACTAGGATCGAGGGCTCAGGAAATAATCCTCCCTGTCAGCCCAGAAAGGTCGTCTTGTTTAGGATTGGGGAGAGGAGAGAAGAGGATTCCTGCCGGCGGTCGAGAATAGGGCGATGCAAGATGATCAGCGTAATGCTGCAGAGGAGGCGCCGCCTTCTGGGTTCACCATTCTTCTCTTGTCTGCGTCTCTCTAGTCTTCTTTTCCAAGCTTAGGATCCAGGCCCATTCTTTCTGTTCGTAACTAGAGCAATGAGATAAATGATGTGGCGCTATGTCAATGAGAAAGCACTGAGACGAAATCCTTCCAGAGCCCGAGGAACGAAACCACGAAAGAGATGACTCGGCCTTCTTTCAAGTTGACAGTCCGTTTTTTTTTTCTGTGCGGATTATGCCATGTGCACTGTACAATACAAATCACTGCCTAGCCCTCTAGAATCACCAGAAGGGGTGATTGTCAAAACACTTTCCCCTGCTTCTCCCTATTTATCGACTCGCTTGCCTCTACAAGCCCGCTGGCCCCCTACCCACTTCATCTCCTTCTGCCTATGCCAAATTCCGTGCCATATCATTCCGGATCCGGTTGTAATCCAACAGGCCTTCGATACTGCCGACCGCACTCACCGCAACGTCCTGATCCCACAGCTTCTTCTGGCAGAACCGCATCACATCTTTTGCCGTGATTTGGCCGATTACACGCTCAATCTCGGCAGGATCCATTCTCCTGCCAGTCGTGACAATTTGTCGTCCAATGTCCTCCGCGACGGCGGTTGTGCCGTCAAGGCTCAGAAGGATAGAGGCTTTGAGTTGGGCTTTTGCGCGCTCGGTTTCTGCTTCGGAGACATTGAATGAGAGGCGGGACCATTCGCGCAGAGTGAAGTGAACAAGGTCGTCGATTTGAGTCTTGTTCTCGGAAACGAGGTAGATGCCCCATAATCTGGATCAACCACGTAACACACCGCTGTTAGCATCTCCCTCTTGCAACATGAAGGCAAATGAGTTCTGGGGGCGCAAAGGAATAACTCACCCAGTGTCACTGTAGCTCGTGGAGAAGCTCATGAAGCTGTTGGCCAGGTTATTCGCATTCACAAAAGTGCTGAGTCTTGAGCCAAGGTAAGGAGAATTGCCCATCGTCCGGTCCCAATTGCCGACAATGGCCTGTGTAACCAGGGCGGGGAAATACTCGTCGTCTCTCCACGAGACACCTTCAACGGCAATGGCGATATGTGCAGTGGGGATGGTGTCGTCTCTTATCCTGACCTCAGAGCCAACGAAATTGGGTTTACGCTTCTGCTCAGCGGCAATTTCAGCGGCATAAGATGTCGGCGGCGCGGATCTCAGGTGTCCGAAATGTTTCTCAGCGAGCTTAACCAATTCCTCGTGCGGAATGCCACCTGCACCGACAAGGACCATGCGGTCAGCGGTGTAGTTGGTGGTAATATAATCAACCAGATCCTGGCGAGAGATCGTCTCAATGTTCTCCTTGGGTCCGAGGATGGTGCGGCCGAGAGGCTGATGCATATAAGCCGTTGCATGCAAGTGGTCGAATACCACTTCTTCCAATTGCTTGTCAACTTCCTCTTGCTCCCTGAGAATCACATCTCTTTCGCGCTCGATGGCCGAGGGCTCGAGTTTAGAGTTTTGCAGGATGTCGGAAAGAATGTCGACGGTCTTGGGAACGTCGGAGTTGAAAGATTTGGCATAGTAGACAGTATTTTCACGCTACCGGATTCGTTTAGCAGCAGACAGGAGCTGGGGTGTAGCCCGACTTACCGAAGTGTATGCGTTGAGGTGGCCACCCATATTCTCAATCTCGAGCTCTAGTTGGTGTTGGGTCCGTCTGCCAGTGCCCTACAACATCGTTAAATCCCTGCCTTCGAGTCGTGAAAATTCATCGCTCACCTTGAAAGCGAGATGTTCTAAGAAATGTGCGGTTCCGTTGGTCTTGTCTGTTTCCGCTCTGCTCCCGGCATCAATCCAAACTCCGACGGTTGAGGTTTGAGCCCATGGCGAGTGCTCAGTCGCAATCTAGATCCACCAGTCAGTCACTCCAAGCCAGTCAGCCGCGGGAACCGAGGATTGTACCGTTAGGCCGTTCGAAAGGGTGGTGCTTTCAGTTCTGGAGGGAGTAACAGGGTTGGCGTAGCGGCGAAGAGGAGACTGAATAGCATTGATAGCTCGTTTGCTTCGAAGGGACCGCTGAAGGTTCAGCGCCAGCCGCTGAGACGCCATTGCAGGGAATTGATCAAGAGGAGGAGGGCGGTAGCAGCTGTGTGTCGTACTCGTAGAAGAACTGAGCTTTGAACGCAGGCGACTGGAGTTTCTGGAGCTCAGATCTTCCCGCAAGAGGCGCTATACCCAAATGGGAGGGCTTCTTTACACGACAGCTTATTGGTCATTCCCCGTCAGCAAAGCAGCGTGAGCGGGTAAAATTATATCAAAAATTCCAATCATTTCGATATGTAGGCAGGTAGGTACCTAGTAATCATGGCAGCAGAAGCCTTGGTCTCGCTCATACGTGTCCTGTACTCCCTACGTAAAGGTCCACATTGCTTGTCCTGCATCGAGAGTCGTTCCTTCGAAATCGAAGAACGGCATGCCCAGCCCCAAAGCAGGATCGCCGAAATCGAATGCTGCTGGGTCCAGTGAGCCATAGTCAGGCACATCCGATTGCCCGTTGGTGATCCTCCCCAGATTCACCGTCGCATCGACCGCTTGACTCGGGGACGCTAACGGCTGACTTGAACGCTCTCCGTTGGCTCTCACGCGGTTCTTGGACCGTGCTGGTCCTCCCAAGCTCTCCGCCATTTTCTCCAGTCCCTCGGCCATTCTGTGAATTAAATGATCTTTACCGACATCTGTCGACTTGAAGTGTTGTGCCAGTGCGTTGATGAGCCTTTGAAAACGAACGGTGTCTAAGAATAGCTGCTCGCTGTGCTTTGTTGCGATTTTCAAGAGAAACATGCAGGCAAATGCGATCATGCCGTGGATATGATGCGGAACATAGGCAATAGCTATTTGCGCATCTTTGTCATCCAAGAGCAGGTTGATGATGGCAGTTGCGGCAGCGACTGCGGCAGATGCGTTCTCCAAAAAGTGCTCGGGGATAACAGCTCCAGACTCAGGCAGACCTCGAAGGACATAAGACTGCAGGTAGAGCTTGGCCCAGTGATAATGCATGACTGCACCCTTGTTTGGCCAGTTGCCAATGTATTGGCTTGGATCTGGAACGACATCAGCATGGATCAATGAATACAGCTTCCACTCTACTTACTGTGTCTCGAGAACCGGGCAATCCAGTCGTCCAGGTCGCGCTCAAAGCCGGCAATTTTGGTTAGAGCAGAGACCGGCAGTACCGAACTGGTATCTTCGGGGCCCAGGGTCTCTCGTATTTGGTTCATCAGGTACATCAGGCAGATCTGCCCGGCAATTCTACGGTCGGCATCTGTGGACAATGAGCAGGCTAGATAGGATTCCCAGCCAGTAATGTAGCTTTCGTTGTCACGCATGATTGACGATCGGCCGTAGAGAATAGAGAGATGGTGGTCACATATATAGAGCAGGTAAAGTACTCTAATGCCGTCCATGGCTTCCTGCAATTTTGCTGGGTCAGCCTTTTCCGGCGATCTGACCGACTCTTGTATTTCGTGATAGTATTGTCGGAGGTGGAATTCGCTGGCACGGCGAATGGCATAACCGGATAAAGTCCACGAGATGTCGCTCAGCCAATACGACCCAAGGACCAAGGCTCGCAGATACTCCATGTCAATTTTCCGCTCAAACATGGCATTGGCTACCAATCTTCTGTATTCTTTGCTGCAGACGGAGTACAGGTGACCCAGCTTAGTGTCGTGAAGGGCAGCCACAGTGAGAACACATGCAGTCAGTGTCGGTGAGCGACGTCGGAAGGACTCCAGATCCGAATAATCGGGACATATATGCCAAATATATGGGTCAAGCTTGCTGAGATAGTAGGTGGCCAGGTGTTCCGCATCTTCTTGCTTCACCAAGCCCCTTGCAATAAAGTCGGTGTCTCGCAGTTGTTTGCAAATGCGGGACTGATCTTCGGTGATGTTCTCGGAAGCTCTTAGAGACCGCATTCCGGTGATCTGATATAGCGACTCAATGGGCACATGTGACAAATTGTCGGCAACCGGGGTTACCTTGGGTGAATTGTCAAAGGACTGGTCCTCGTCGTCGGGATCATTGCCCTGTTCCTCCTGGTCGAAGAAAATGGCCGGGTCTTGCGTGGAGACGAGCATTTGTGGCAGGGCTGGCAGCTGCAGTGTTCGCACAATCTCTTCGACGGCCGCGTACAGAGCTGTGACATCCTTTGTAACGGCGGCTTTCCATTTCGAGTCTTCCGACATGAGGGTTTGTAGGCTTTTGTTGAGGCGACACGATAATCCCCTTTCCTTGCATCGTTGACACGGCGGGTCACCAATCATGATACATTTGATCTGTACAACGCATCTGCTCAGTTATCTGGAACTCCGAGAACCTTGTGGAAGCCCTACTTTTTGCTTGCGGCATGCTGCGCACGCCTTGACCTTTCTCGAGATACCGGGCAACTTGGCGTCGGCGGCCGCTCCATTGGTGGTGGAATTTGTCCGTTGGGGACGGGACGCGGCTCTGGCAACAAGACTAGGCTCGTCAAAGGAATTGCGAGGCTTCTTTGGGGAGGCGGATTGCGCAGGAGAGTTGTATGTGTTAGGAGATGTCGTAGAGGTTGCTCTGTGTGGACTGGGGCCCGGAGCAGAACGTGGGGATGGCAGTTCGGCCTCTTGCCAGCTCCGCTTGGACATTTTCCTTGGAGGAAGGACGAGGAAATAAAATACAGGCAAATATATGACAGGAGATGAAATCAATGGGTATTGGGAGAAATGATGAATTGTCCTCGAACGCGAAGTCCCTGCCGAACACTATACAGACCTTGCCTTTGGAGAGCAATGCTCGGGCTCGTACAACAGACTGAGGATGAGTCGAATAGCGATCCATGGATTATAGGTAGGAACAGCGCAGAACTGTAGGCCCATTGGCATCATTGGACTTGGCCACTTGGGGTTAGTCCGCCAGTGTCAATCGAAAACCTTGTGGGCGTCTTAGCGGCGAGGGGCGGCGAGGGCGGGCGTGCGCGGGACGTGGGCTGCCCTATACGAAGAGCTCTAGGCCAGGACCTAGGCTAGAAAGGCGACCTCACGACCCTGAGCCATGCCGCTACCACGCCCTTTGCCCACCCAGCCAACCCCATGATCCGCTGCTGACCAGCCCTCAGCTACTCGGGGCAGAGTGCCGACGGACTTCCTCTACCTGCGATCACAGTCGATAGACACAAAGGCCCATAGGGCCACTAGGCCAACGTCACGTTCGCATCACGCTTTGGGCATGGCCGCGCGGACTGCGGTAAGACTCCGGGGTTCCAATTGACGGTCTCTCCTAGTAGTAGTATTCGTGTGATGGAAACGTTTTCCCTTCTTTCTGCTGCCTCGGTCTGTACCATGTTCTAACTTTTGCTAATCCTCCGGTCGAAGAAAAGGCTCTAAATCTTGGTGAAAGGGTCATCAAAATACCACACGGGGTCTCCTTCAGGGTCCACCTCAGTCTGTGTATAGCCGTTGCCCATGAACGCAAATCTGTTCTCCGACATGTATGTGATGTTATAGTCCTCCCATCTCACGTTCTTCATAATCTCGAAGAAATGTAGTCGACTGCCCGGGTAGATGGCAGTCACCGGACCGTGTGTTTTCCCGTTTTTAAACCACGATCGACAGGCGGACGACCAGACCAGACGCTTCATCAGCTCGTGGGTGTGGTTGTACAGATCCTTGATGGCCTCCTTCTTGGGTTCGACAGCCTTGATGCGCTCCGTTTGGATTTTTTCAATGACCTGGAAGATGTATCGAGTATACCATTCCAAGATTGGTAGAATGCTCGAGTGCGATGCCGGCCCATTGGGGCCTATTAGAAGGAACAGGTTGGGAAAGTTCTCGGCTGCAATGCCTAGATACCCAATTGGGAAGTCGCCAAACTGCTCATGGATCTCAGCGTCGTTGCGACCATAGACCTTGAAATGCGGCGTAAAGGATGTGTCGAAGCCTGTTGCACAAATGACTACGTCGACCTGGTGCTCAACCCCGTCTTCGCCCACAATACCAGTTTCTGTCAACCTTGTAGCTGACTTTGGGATGACCTGTACGTTGTCTGCTTTCAATGATTGCAGGTAACCCGATCCAGGAGTCATTCTTCTGCAGCCAAGAGCGAATGGTGGTATCATGTGCTTGGTGAGAGTTTCATCATGGCCGAGTTGCTCTTTCATGATGTCTGCGACGAGATCACGGGATACTTTCTGGTCTTTGGCTTTGAGATGCATCTAAGACCAGTTCAGGGCGCCAAGTTGGCTTCGAAATAGTGAGGGGACTTACCAATGTGAACCTCTTGTTGAGCTCGCCCTCGACGTCTCGACAGTACTGCGCATGTTTTTCTGGGTGTTTTCTCCATTCTTCCTTCTGCTCTTCCGGGTCTGCGGCAATCAGCGACAGTTAGACATCCTGAGCGGAAGCCTTACACGAGAAGTTCGTTCCGCCCGGTCCGGCGTACTTAGCACCAAACCCTGTCGTGATCCAGACCGGTGACCTCAAGAAAGCGTACATCTTTCCGACGGCTATAAACGGTGGTCAATCAACCAAGATTTAGGAAGCGGCAATGTGTGAGAGACACTCACTTGGCTGTATTGACGGGATGATTTGTACTGCGGACGACCCGCCACCAATTACGGCGACAGTCTTCCCTTTCAGATCATAGTTGCTGTCCCATTTCGCTGAGTGCATGAGCTTTCCCTTGAACACATCTAAGCCTGGAATGTTAGGCCATTTCCACTCGCTGGCATTTTCGGTTAGCAGCTGATGTCGTTGCTACTGGGCCAGAATGGGGTCTTCCTCACTTTAGGACTCCTGACCCGTTAACAAGGACATTGCAAGTATCCTCAAAATATGAGCCGTTGGGAGCAATGATACGCAATCTCCAAACTCCAGCTTCTTCGTCCCACGTGGCTGACTCGACAGTTGTCCTAAACTGGACGTATTTCTCCAAGTCATATTTGGTTGCAACATCCTTGAGATATTGCCATATTTCTTCCGATCCAGAGTAGAACCTTGACCAATTGGGATTCTTTGCCCACGTGAATTGATAGGAATGAGAGGGTATGTCGCAAGTACACCCAGGGTATCTCTTTTCAGAAGAAGCAGGAGAAAGGGAAAATCAGCTGATGATCAATGAAAGAGCGGAGGGAGTGCCAACATTTTCCAGCCAAGTGCCACCAACGTCGCTGTTCTTTTCGTAGATCTGGAGTTCCACGTCTTTCAAGGCACGTTCTGCCTTGTATGCGAATTGAAGGCCCGTCGCTCCAGCCCCTACACAGATGACTCGCAGCTTTCGTCTCTCAAAGAGTAATTGCTCGGTAACTCGGTAGCCGTCAAAGTCTCTCCCATTGTACCAACTATTCTCATGGGGAGCGTCCGAAGGGACAGTAACATCTTCCGTCGGCGCAGCAGATATGAGCACAACCCTATCAGTCGCCATCGTGGAAGCAAGCAGAGAACAAGCAGGCAGACAAAATCCCAAGGCGGTGGAGAAAGCGAAAGGAAAATGCCCTGGGCGAGCCGAAGATAAACAAACCGTTTCCGTGAACCTAGGTTATATAAGGCTTTCCGATAGCACGAAGTAAGCACACAGTATATCAGAAGACTCGATAGGCTATTAAGCTGGTTTCGAGAAGCTGACTGGTGGAGTGATTGATCAGTCCTCGAGGCTATCCCCTCTAATAACGCGTGTTTTTCCCTCGGGCGAACCCCGCACGGGGCGATGCTCCATATACCTAGTATTCTGTACCCTTTGGGTGCCCTTTGCTGGATCTTTGAAGTGACTAATCGGAATTCCGAGGAGCACGAGGCTGTCGGTCTTGGGGGCCCGCGAGGGCACAGATCTTCTCAAGTACATTCATATCATCCTTCCGCGACAAGTCAGTAGTGCCAGACTAGCCTAGATGTATTCGAGTGAGATAGCCGCGGTAGAGTCGGCGATATTCCACACTAGGTGTGCCATGGTGTTAGCTAGTAATACGAATACACAACAAATCTGTGGATTCTAAGTTTACAATTCGTGTGACGTCTTTCCGAGTCCTTTTCACCAGAGTTAGGGTTTCATGGAGGGATGGGCCTCGTAAACGTCCGTGCAGAAAGGGAGAGGAGGATAAAGAGTGAAGGAGTTGATGAGTTGATGGGGAGTTCTCCGGCTTGTTATATATGCAGAGCTTCTGATTGGCTCCGAGGCAAACTTCTTGGCAGCCGAGCAACCTCCCATCGCAGCATGCGATCGGACCATTGACTCTCTTGACCCTCATGCCTCTCGACCACCTTGATCAGACTATCCATTGATCGTGCTAGGAAAATGGCGGCAGCTTCGAGGACAGCTATGCTTCGACAAGCACAGCTCCTATCGACGTCCAAGCGATTGTTCTCGAGCACTGCCCAACCTCTTCGACCCTTCCGGCCAGCTCCTCTGATCCCTTCCACAAGACAATTCCTTTCCCCGCAACTGTCACTTGCTTCTCAGATTGCGCCCTTCTCCTCAACTGCGCAAAGGAAGATTCTCCCGGCCGGTCCGCAGGTCATCAAAGGGGGAGTCAACGACCCTGCGCCCGTACCGAAGCCCGATCCCCTCCATGGAAGCTATCACTGGACATTTGAACGGATTCTGTCGGTGGCATTGGTGCCCTTGACCATCACACCTTTTGCTGCCGGCTCAGTCAGTCCGATGCTAGATGCAGCTTTGATCTTTGGTATTTTGATCCACTCACACGCGGGTTTTCAGTAAGTATCGAGCTGGCATTGCATGCACTTATGCGTCACCCCACCAGAAAGCGAAAGTTGAGACTCTTGCAGGTCAATCATCATTGATTACATTCCCATCAACCGTCACCCGACCATGCGGCGAACCTTTATGTGGCTATTGAACCTGGGTACCCTCGTTGTGGCGGTGGGTTTCTACGAGTTCGAAACCAACGATGTCGGTGTGGTTGAGGCAATGAAAAGAATATGGCACGCAGGTGCGAATGACGCCACGATTGGCAAGGCCGATACAGCGAGTTTGGGTTACGATGGGAAGCTCAAGAACCTGAAATAAGGAGTGGCACAAATGTTGCAAGAGGGGTGGGTTGGAAGCCTCCATGTAAATGATGCATTTTAACAACATGGGTTCTACAAACAATACAATTCCTACCAAGCTGTCCTTGTGGGAGACCTCTATCTACTGACCTTGACCTAGTAGCCGGGATCCGGGCGCCACTGACGCCGATTTTGTTGTCCTCATGCAGAGACTGATATATCGTCACTCATCTTCGAGCAAATCCTCGCCTTCACCCTCCAAGATATCCTCATCCTCTGCCTGCTGCATGACCTTCTCGATCAACTTCAATGTCGTCCTTAATGGGAGGCCAACCACATTGTCGAAGCTGCCCTCTATCCTCTCCACCAGAATCGCCCCGGTCCCTTGTATCCCGTATCCGCCCGCTTTATCCGCCCCTTCCCTGGTCCTTACATATGCCAGAAGCAATTCGTCTGTGACCTCAGAGTCGAATTTCACGGTAGTTTCTTCCGTGGCGGTCTCGATGGCATAGCCGGGATCTCTTGCGCTTTCAAGGGGAGTAACCACGCATACGGCGGTGTAGACCTTATGCACCCTCGAATCCCTCAGGCCCTTTAACATGGCGATGTGATGTGCCTCACTCGTGGGTTTCTCCAATATTTCTCCCAGCGAACTCACAACAATCGTGTCCGCTGCAAGAATCAATCCAGGCTCCCCCTTTTCTTCATTGTTCACCTCCTGCTTATAAACAGCCAGTGCCTTTTGTGTCGCAGTCGCCAGGACATACTCGAACGGGGACAGTGTCTTGGGCAGGTTCTCTTCAAATTTCGAAGGGATTATCTCGACGTTATGTAGTCCGATCTGGGCAAGGAGCTGTTTCCGGCGAGGCGATTGGGAGGCGAGAATGGTGCGCTTATTTCGCAGAAGGTTAAGGGCGGGGAGTTCTAACGGTGGCGGAGGGCGGAGGGGGCGCCGTCCGGGCGGAGGTGCTGTGCCTGCTTGCACTCCTGTCGGAGCCGGGATGGAGAGAGCGTCGTAGGAAGGAGGGTTGTCTGTTGGGACGTCGTTTTTCTGGGATTTAGACATCTTCAGTTCTCTTGCGGTTCTGGGACAAACCAAATCTTCAATTGGGTGCGTGTCGCGGTGCGGAGGGAGTTGGACCTGCGTCAGGTACGAGTCTCCGGCGGTGGCAGAAAAAAGTCTCAATGTGCCTCCCTCTCATTTCTACCGGTTTTATACCTGGTCGCAGGGCTTGACTCAAAATACCTCCGTGGAGTCCTTGTACTGCTTTCTCAACCCGAACTTCGTATTCGCATAGAGTCTTCCTTCTTCACCGAGCGCTTGACTCAAGATGGCGACCACACTGCACCTTCGCTCTAAAATAAGCCACTTGAGCACCGATCTGCTTGTATGTTTTCGATCATCCTGCTCGATCTGATTGTGTAGTGACTGACTTTCCGCACAGTAACCTCCAGCACTACCAAAGCTCTGCTGGACGCCGGCTATGAAGTCAACGTCGAGCGCAGCCCGGAACGGATATTCGACGACTCCGAGTTCGAAGCGGTCGGCGCAACTCTGGTCCCCGAAGGCCAATGAAAAGATGCTCCGATAGACCATATAATCGTCGGGCTCAAGGGGCTCCCGGAAGACAAATTTGCACTTAAACACACGCACGTGCAGTTTGCACACTGCTACAAGACCCGGGGTGGTTGGTAAGAAGTCCTGTCGCGTTTCCCCCAAGGCGGCGGGACACTCTTCGACCTCGAACTTTTGACAGACGATGTTGGACGGAGGGTGGCAGATGCTGGCTATGCGGGTGCGGCACTGGCTGTCGAGGCGCGGGCGCATCAATTGACCAACCCGAACGAGCCCATGGGCAGTGTATCGAGCTACCCAAGCCAAGATCTGCTCCAAGGGGATATGCCTGAGACCAAAAAAGGCGGGCCTTTCGCGGAGATTGTCGAGTCAGACATCTTGGTGAACTGCATTTATTTGAGCGAGCTGATCCCGCCCTTTATCAACAAGGAATCCCTCTCATCACCGAAAAAGCAATCTGTCAGTCGTGTGTGATGTCAGTTGCGACACGACGAATCCTTACAACCCGGTCCCTATCTACAACGAGAACTCGACTTTCAAAAAGCCTACACTCCCTGTCCCGGGGTATGAGAACCCTCCGCTGTGCGTGATCAGCATGGACCACCTACCTTCGTTGTTGCCAAGGGAAGATAGCGAGGCGGTCTCCCAAGCTTTGCTGCCGAATCTGCTTCAGTTGAAGGAAAGGAAGAATGCGAGAGAGTGGAAGCAGGCAGAGGAGTCGTTCAATGAGAAGGTGGGCACATTGCCAGAAGCTATGAGGGGTGCCTGGAAGAGAATCACCGGCACGCAGCCCGAGGTAAATGGATCGACGTAGGAGAGCGAAGAGTCGAAGAAGATGAGGCTGTTGATACCCCGCGCCAAACGGTTTGTACGGATTGAATGAGATTTTGACTGTGCTCGATGACTGTTGATGATGATGTTTATTACCATGGCCTCTTTGTTGAACCACTGGCTTGCATCCTCCCTCAAGCGTGATTGTACAATGACCAACTGATGGGTTTGGCTTTTGGGTCTTTTCCTTCGCTCATTTCGCTCTGTCTTCAAGGGCCCGACTGCTTGAACTCCAGCGCTATGTCGTATGCCAGGCTCCGTTTGGTGTGCGACATCTATGCTGTTTTCTCAGAAGCATATCTTTGGCTCACTGCTGCATAGTTGTGTCATCGTCTTTGCCCACATCCCCAATTTTCCGCTTGGAGCCAGTGGCCGTCTGCACTGACTCTTCACTGCCGTTGTCAACATATTCAGACACCTCCCACTCCACCCGCGTCAAACCATCATTGCTGATTCCGACTCCCCGTCTAGTATTTTGCGCCCGGCCTAGTCGGCTTCCTTCCAGCATCTCTTCGAACCAAGTCAGGCCTCCTGTACGACCATCTCGTCCTGTCCGAATCACTGGTTGGTTTTCTTGCTGTGTGGCACGACCTTGCGCCGCATCCTCATCGCCCTGCTGCAGTGCCCCGCTCATTGTAAATTGTTGCGCATCATCTGCTAATTCTCCTGCTTCTACATCTTCCGGCAGCAATTCCAAGTCCTGTAGTGCGCGCAGGTCCTCGCTCAACAGGCTGCCCAAAGTGATATTCATATACTCTGCCTCTTCCGGCGGTTGTTCAGTCCAGAAGGACAGGTGCGTACCACAGTAGCCGCAGAACACTCGCTGAGAGTGCGGCGTGTGCAAAGGTGTGAAGATTCTGCGGATGGAGGCATGGGTTTCGTCCGGAAAGAAGGATTGTGTAGTTGACGAGTACCAGGACAACGGGACACGGAGCCACGCGGTCAGTGGGGTTGCTTGACTTCGTCCTAACAACGACGAGGCTTATTAGAGCCGCTGGTGAGAGTTGAGGGTTCAATGAACTTACTACTCGCGCTGCTCTCGTCAAAGTAGACCAAAGCCTGTTCCGTAGCATTGGGTGGAGCGGTGATATAATAGTGATTGCGGCCGCAGTTGCAGGCACCTTGGAGGGGTCGGATTGTGCTCATGTCTGATACGATCACACCACGAAGAGAAGCTGACGGTGATAAGAGAGAGGGTTTTGGACGAGAGCGATTCATCAAATTGAAGGCCGCAATATAGCTCTTCTATTGCCAGTACAGATAGAAGAAAGGTCACGATGATGTCGAACTGAACTGGAAAAGAACGGAAAGGAAATCCATACCTAGGTAATTACATGTGAGTTCCAGTTTCCAGAACATCCGCGGACATTGCCAGCTGCAGGTGGGGTTATCTCCGTTTGCTCGCCCTAAACCAAAACCGGAAACTAGCCTCAGCCACGAAGTATCGTCTGAGAGACAGCTGTAGACTACATCGTACTTTTGCCTTCATCTCCTCGCAACGGAAGCTACTCGACTGACAGATCAAGTCTCGATCAATAGTACTTTGAAATACATCAACCACGGGGCCCTCGCTCACAATGACGACAAGGACCAGCTGAGAGTTGCTGGCAGACCGCTGACCCGGGTTGCCCAGAAGAGGGTCCCAGCCATTCGTTTCTTCATCCTTCCAACTTGTCTCAAACATAAGACCTTCTATGACCATGTCGAAAGAAGAAGGGACGGAATCAAACACATCTTCTCGAGACTCAACACCGGGCTCTGACGCCCCGCCAAACACTTCCAAATCCGGCTCCACCAAGAAAGCGAACAAGGTGTCGAAGCCGCGCTTGACAGCATCTCAGAAGAATTTCAACCACAAAGACGCCGAAAATAAGCGACGCACAGCCATCCGTGACCGCTTCACAGAACTCTCTCATCTCGTCCCAGGAGCTTTAGGGCATGAAAGAAGCGAGCAAGTCATGTTGGGAAAAACCACCGAGTTTTTGAGGAACATGCTCCTGGAACAGCGTAGGCTCGAAGAGATGGCCAAGAAGCAAGGTCTCACTATCGACGACGGCGATCGGCTCAGGGAAGACGATTTCGGTGGATCAAAGTGGAGGGCAAGAAACATGGAACAGTATGAGGCTGAAAAGCGGAAGAAAGAAGGTGGTGAGTCCCAACAAGCAGCCAATCAAGGGGACGAAGAGAATGATTAGCAGCAACTTCACTTTCGATCATTCAGGGTATGATGAGGATGACTATCCATAAGATTCGCCGATTCCGACCCTCAATTGTTGATTCGGACGGCACTGGAATTTCTTGGAGGCCAAAAAGGCATGGGCCTCTGAGCTGTGCCTGTGAGTAGGAGCAAAAGCATTTGATAAGGGAAGGATTTATTTTTGAGGTGAATGAAAATGATCTACAATTTTCATCAGCTGGAGATCAGGCACTTCACTCAGTAGGTTGTGATCTTTTGGCTGCCGCACCCACCAAAACAATCGGTCGGCCATCACTATCACCGGATTTACATTGCCAGACACTGTTTCCAACTATGTGGCCTGAGAAATTCTTCTTGTCAGATCATGTCCTTCCGTGGTAACCGTGGCCTTTCTGACAAGGACAACGTCGCCATCTCAAGGATGCCAACAGGCCTTCGGTCTCGAAATACCCCGTCATCTGGTCATCGACCAGTTGCGCTGTCTCCGCCGCGTTCTTGTCCAGCTCAGCTTGTCCCGTTGAAGCCAAGGTTAAGACCAGCCAACTCGAATGCATCACCCGTAACTCCAACCACTTTGTATGGTGAGACCAGAAAGAAGTCCTGGGTCAATAGCGCGTCCAAGCATCTTGGGTTGTCGAAGCTGCGTCCCAAGGCGAGTTTTCCACGAGAAGGCATCATGAACATGGATTCCACCGCCGCGCCGGGGGCGTCCTTGACGAAAAGTCTCAACGTGAGGAGGATGAGAAATATTTGTCTCTCCTGCGATGTTAACGAACAGTTTAGGTACAACCGCACAACTTATCCGGAAGCTCTCGTTCACCTGTTCCTGCTCCGCTGAGTCACCCACGACACCAAAGTCCTGAAGATAAACCACTCCCAAGTCTTCCTGTTGCAACCGTCAAGACTAAATCACCCATCCGCAGATCCCTCATCGACTGCACTGAAAGACCCCTTCGGCGATCTCTAACCCCTCCTTATGGCGGAGTTCAGCAACAAGAAGACTGGCCTGCGATTGAACCCACAAAAGCCGACACAATTCGCTCAGAGGTTAGCCAGTCTCAAGTTAAACCAAGTCTGAGCGAGAGCTTGTATGAAGGCATGCGAGCATTGGATCTGCATGATGATAAGGAGAAAATTGTCCAAGCAGAACACAACGTCGAATTCAAAGAGAATATCGAGCCGGTGGCAGCAGCAACCCATTTTCGCGAGGCCAATTCGGCGGTCACGGCTGACAGCACCACCCGTCCTCTCTCATCAAGCCAGCTGCCGAAACCTCGTGAATCTCTGCTTCGATCACTGTCTAGTCATGTCGATTCGCCTATGACCCAGCAAACAAAGACCTCGGCACTGCGACTTCATCAGGTAAAAGCAATTGGAGGTTCTATTGGGGAAATGGCTGGAAGTAGTGGTCATATCCCTCCTGTCCGCGACCGAGCTGAATCTCCTTCGGTTTGGCGTTCGAAGCAGGCCTTTCCTGGGGGTCCAGTCCGTACTAATTCTCGTGGTCGTTATGGTGTTACAGGCCGAGGCTCCCCATATACCATACCGACCCGCTCAAAGTCTGTTCAAAAGACAGCCTCAAGATATAAGACGAGCATTGATGTAGGATCATCTCGCAATCCAGTCACCGACCAGGGCTTCGGTCTTGCCCAGCGTGGAACCACGACCCAACAACCTTCCTCACCAAGACAAAATGGCCGCAAGAGTTCCCTTCCTTTGCCCACTAGACTTACTCGTCAAGCACTGGACGAAAGCAGCGAAGGAAACATGCGCAAGAACTCACCTTCGGAGCCCTTCATGAACATCGCTGTGCACGAACTCCCGGGTGCGGGAAGACCGTCAAGCCATCTTGTTGAAGACTTTGCCAGCAATGGAGTCAACGAAAATGGCAACCCTTCTGAAACCACGAACAAACATAAAGTCGAACTTCTAAATGTTAAAGAAATGCTATCCACAACAGCCCCCCGCGATGACGAGTCCTTCGTTGATAGCGATGGCGAGTCTGGAGTCAGCATTCATGGCTACGATTCCTTCGGAGGATATCGTGTTCGGCGCGTTGGGAATGGGTCTAGAATGGGTCCGACTCTTCGCATCACAGATTCTGCCAGCCGCGTTCTGCTAGGTCAAGGGGGCAACGATCTTGTGGGCAAGCGAAGTCACAGGCCTTCTCTTAACCACAAGGGAAGCGCCCCTGATATTGGCTCCCCACGAATTGCGAAAGACCAAGTCCGACGATCCAGTGCCATCTTCAGCCGCCCCATGTCACTCGTCAGAAATTTCACAGATCGATCTCTTAACCTGCATCACGACGCAGACCAAGATGAGACTCAGAATCTCATCGGTAAGGATAGCTCTGTGGATACCGTGGTGCGGGCAGAACTTCCGGACAATAGCATCAATTTCAGAATGGGCCAGCTAGGAGACCTACACACCAACGTCAATGCCAGAGAATCGACCGAGAAGGAGACATCTGTTTACCAGACCACTCCAACCTCTACACAGAGTGACTGGCCCTGCAAGGACTTTGCGGATTTCAGCACGCCCTCTAAGCCCGCGGCTGTCACAGCGAAGCAGAAGGAAAACGCCTCGAGCAGTACGACTGACGGGGTTATCACGAAGCGACAAACACCAAGCTCTTCGTCGAGACCACCTACCATCGTCCTGCGCGCCGCCCCGAGTAAAGAGACAGCGCCTTTCTTGTTCCAAGATCTAGCACAAGAACAAGCCAAACAGGAGAAGCTTGTCAATGATCTTGCAAAGGCGACATATGACGAGGTCGCAACAGTCCCCGAACCAAAAACCACTACACCCTTTCCCCCACGCACTTCGTCGCGGAAGCCCAAACCACCTCCGATCATTGTCTCTCCCCCTGAGCATCATCCTCAATCAATTAGCTTCCTGGCGCAGCGAGCACCGAAAGCATACGCGGTCAACCAAGACAAGATCAAGAAGCCACGCAATGTAAAGACATTTTCACAGAGCATTTCTCCACGCACTGACTCCGTCAAAGGAAGGAAGATCTCACACGTCTTGGCACATAGTCCGTCGAGTTCCAGTAAGAAGACAGTCATCTCCAACATTCGGGGCTTGTTTCACAAGAGGTCGGTTGAGTCGAGTAAGGCAGCTACGAATGCTATTGAAAGTGGTGCCGTATCAGATGAGGTGAACCCGAACCCAGCCAAAGCAGCCGGTGGTCCTGGATCCCTACGTCGCAAACCAGTCCCAACTTCGACGTCAGGAGAGAGGGATGATAAGAATGTGAGCTGTCAACTTCAAGTGAATTCTAGCGACAATGGACAAACGGGACAAGGTAAACTGAAGCCAACCCATGAAAGTCAAGCGACAGAATCGCAGGAGCAAATCAGCCGTACAGGTTCGAGAGCGCTTAGACGGAAGACTCCTTTCATCAGTCCCACTACACCTTTCACAGCAGGCCTCAACACATCGGTGTTTCCCACTTCGCCGCTCGAGACTAGTGCAGTGGCTGCCAAAGCAACGGCAAAGAAGATCGCCTCTCCCACCACTCATGCCCATCCTCAGGTACGATCACCGACGACTTTATCCCCAACTACCCCGCCCACACTAGCTATCGCGACGAACATGACCCATTCTCTGCTGGACCTCGCGCGCACCTCGACCGACCCTACCCGCAAGGCTCACCTTATTGAATTATCAAAGTGTATGGTCGAGGTTGTCAGTTCGGCCAGGGACGCGGAAAAGGCAATGGAAAAGGCCAAGATGGAGGCCAGTCGGGCAGAGTGCGCCTGGCTCAAGTGTTTGAAGGACGTTGGACAGGTAGAAGGGCTGATCAAGGGGATTGTTGAATTCAAGGCATAGGAGGAGGCGAGTTTTTTGAGCAACCAGCGAGAGGGAACGACATGGACGGTGGAGGCTACGCGGTCAGATGGATTCGGTCTGGCCATATGAAGGAGTCAAGGAGGGAGGTCATGGAGACAAACACAACAAAGCAAGATGAGCAAGTGTCTTTGGCCCCCTTCATTCTTGTTGATGTACCTGCTTCTGCAAACAAAAGGGGGAACACTGAGGAAAAGTGATATCTTCCTTGTTGGAGTAGCCACTGCGTCCTACGTAGCACACGCATTGGGTAAAGCATGGGCTGTGTGAGCGAGGTCTTGAGCTGATTGCCTGTCACTTCAGATGGACTACCTGCAGGAGGTGAACTGTCAGTGATTACGATATGACCACTGAGAGATGGCAAGAAGCGGAGGGCTGCTAATAAGGAACGGTGAGCACAAAAAGAGGAAAATTAGTTTGAATTCTCTGAAGATTGCTGCCTTGAAAATCGATATCATGATGATCCAAGATTAAGAAGCGAGTGTGCTGAATCTATCTATCTCAGTCCATATGTTTGTTCCCCTGCTAAGTGCCTGCCTTATTCCAGGGGATTTCGTAGCCAAGTTGAAAATGGAAGAAACGTGGTCACATATCTCAACTTGTTCAACCATCTCTTCGACAGCCTTTGACCCCGAGCGCCTGCGCCTTTTTGATTCTTCTGAGCCGTGTCTGCACATTCATCCCACACCACTGCTGTTTCTCTCCATCATCCTTCTGCAATCTACATCTCTTGTTGGCCCTGTTTCACGTCGACACCATTGCCATCCACACTATGATAAGAGGTCCGCTAGATTTAAGAATCTTGGAGCGACTGGTCCTAGGAGACGGTGTGGGTTGCGGCCCTAGTGGAGCTTGTTTTTGTTGGCGGTTGAACGAAACCCATCTGTTCGCTAAAGAGCCTCGCGACCATGGTATAATCCGGGTCGTCTTGCGCAATGACTCGTCGGCTGGTGGGGCCTTTGAATCCTCTCAGTTCCTCGAGAAGGTGGTCGAAAACAAAACCCTGAGAAGAAGCAGCAGAGGAGTAAGTGACACCTTCCATCGGCTCGCCTCCTGCAAGAGTCGTCGCTTCAACGACTTGCGGCGCGGTCGTCGTGGTCCAGTCCGTCACAACGGATGTGACCGTCAGGGTGCTTGCAGCAGTCGGCGCGATGAGTTGGGATACATATGCCGAAGCATCCTGGAGGGCACCTCGCCAGTTCGCCGCAGAAGACAAAGCACGGGCGGCACCGAGTTGAATGCTTGTCGCGACATCTCTCGATCGGTCTGCCAAGTTGAGACTCTCAATCTTGCTCCGGATCCATGGGGCTGAAAGTGCGCTGACGCCAGCGATGCTGCCGGAAAACACCAGCCACTCGAGGAACTCGCGCCGCGAAACGGTGTTCCAGACCGCGAGATAGGCGTCCTCGACAGAGCAGGAGATGAACTTTTCGCGGCGTGCTTCTGCGACGACTTCGGCGAGGGTCTGCTTGGGCGGCTGGGGCTGCGCGTCTGCGATGGGTGGGAATGTCGCCTGTTTCTCGGACGAAGAGACCCATTCGCAGTAGAGGTTCGAAGGGGCGACTCGTGGATAGACGGTGACGAATGCACCGCTCTGAGGACCTGCTTGGTCCATCAACTCGTCATCCCGGAGAAGGCGTCCACGTCTTGTGTCTTGACGTTCCTGAATGCCGGCCTTGAGGATAGCCGTGGACCACTCTGTGCCTGGGATCGGTGGCAGATCCGCAACGGCATCCCTTCCGGCGTCCGTCTCTTGCAAGTCATATGGATACAGGTTGAAGAGTCGTTCCTCGGCTTCTTCTCGGGTGAGTTCTCTCCCTGCTGCTCGAGCTGCTTCCTGTTCCTGTTCGAGTTCGAGCACGTCCGCGCCGTGCGGGACAACAGCTTCGACTCGTCCAAAGCAGGTCATCCGCACCTGCAACTGATCGTTTGCGTTCACAGATCGATCAGTTTGCACATTTAACCAGTTGGCATTGACGCAAATGTTCCTCTCTGCGTCGTCCCGGCGCAGTGTGGTACCCTTGGGAACGTGTGGTGCGATGCGCACGACGACGCCGTTGATGCCAGCAAAGCGGATACAGAGATGCAGACTGCCAGCCATCCTGATCAACGCGACGAGGTCGAGCCAGATCTGAAACCGCATTTCGGCCCCTTCATCCCTGACTTTCGATGACTGTCTCCATCTGGGCACGAGGGGGTCAAAGAACGGAGGCGGGAGGAGTGGCTCCATGACAAGCAGCAAGTTGGTGGCCATCCTCCGAGCGGCGATCTCCAGATTGTCCAGATGCTCGTAGTTGTTCGGGAAATCGTTCGAAGGAAAATATTCTTCGCCGATTTTGAGTTCCTCGAGACACTCGGCCTTCTTCTTGTTGCGCACAAAGGCATCGTAGTGGAGATACTTGTGGTCAATGTCTTCGAGTTCGCGGACTTTGTCGCCAGGGATGCTGAAAGCGGTATGTTTAAATATACGTTGGTGGAACCATTCGCCGATGATGCCGTGGACGAGATGCCGTCGGTGTTCGCGTTTTGTGAAGAAGTTCTGCCAGCCGTATTCGCTCCCATCGGCGATTCTTTGCGTCATCAGCATCAGCGACAAGTACTTGGTGGCTAAGAGATGCATGGGCCACGCCTTCTCTTGTTCTGCCGTGAGTTCGAAGTCGAAATGGTTGCTGCAGAACCGCGAGATCTTCTCTTGCAAGATCATGAAGAGAGCGCCGATTTCGTCGAGATCCAGTGCCCTTGGTACCTCTTCAATGTCCGCAAATAGTTTCTCCGCGAGGACAAGCGGGTCATTGGGATCCACAGTCTGAGTCTGAGGAGTTCTGCTGCGAGAGCGTGAGGGACCGGCGACCATGGGTGATGTCGTTCGTTGACGCTTCGCAGGGGAACCTCTGCCTTGCTGGGGAGCCGGTCTGGGAGAACCTGCCGACAAGTTGGAAGACGCCGACGAGCTAGACGATGACGAGCTGGGAGATGGAGATGATTCACGGGCTCGTCTTTCTGCAAGCTCTCGCATCTGACGGTCGTGCTGGTCTTGACTGAATGTGAGAGTGATTCTTGGGGGTGGATTGGGCGGCAAATCTCCAGGGACGTTATCATCGAGTTCTTCGTCGTCGTCGTCCTCTGAATCTTCTCCATTAGACCTGTAAGGTTGGTCATCAAATGGTCTGGTCTTCCTTTTGCGGGTGGGAGTCTTTGCAACAGGCTCTTCCTGTTCTATGTCGTTTTCCTCCTCGCTCAAGGGCTCCTGTTTGATCGCCACCGCCTTTTCTTTCCCTTTGGGAGTGGGCGCGGCTTGCTCTGTTGATATGTCCTCGTCTTCTGAGCTCTCGACATTTATATACGCCTGTTGATCCAAAGACTTTGTTTTCTTCTTGCCTGCCTTGGCTTTGGCGGTCTTTGAAGCCGGAGTTGGTGTAGCCGACCTGATGCTGGAAGTGGGAGACTTGCTTTCGCGTTTGATAGGCGGAGACACGCTTTCACGTTTGATAGGTATGTCTGTTTCGCCATTGTCATCATTGTTGTCAGGTGCGGTAGGTGGTTCCTCATCTTCCGTGTCTTTGTCATCTTTCTTGTTGGCTTTTGGCGTTGCCTTGGTGCGTTTGGTCGTCCTAGGCGTTTTCTTCGCCGGTGTGGCTTTGGGGTTTTTCTTGGGTGATGCTGATCTTGCCGGAGTGCGTCTAGACGGTGCGGTAGTTGTTGCACGCTTCGAGGGCGATTTGCTGCGAGATGGCCTGGAGGATGTTGCTCTCCCCGTGGCTGCCTGCGTGGCTCCCTGCGTGGCTCCCTGCGTGGCTCCCTGTGTTGCAGATTGGGATGTGCTTCCTGATGGAGCCGATGGTCCTGCTGGAGCCGGTGGCACTGCGGGCGTCCTCATGGCGGAAGGTCTTGTCCCTCTCCGAGTCGGAGTTGCGGTCGGCCGTACTCGTGGAGCCATGATGGATGTTGGAGCTCTGCAAAGCGATTGCTGTTGAGACCCTGTCTGGTTATCTTTGCAAGGAGTTTGGACAAATTTCGAATCATTCAGGAACAAAAGAGATCAAAAAGACCAGGAAGGAAATATATGAATGGGAGACGAGTGAAAAGCATGCGGCGTCGCCATTTCCGAAAGCGGAAGAAACAATAGCACCGTTTTCATCCTATTCATTGTCATTTTTGCGCCTATTGTCACTGTCGGGGTCTGGTCCTTTGACTCAAAATTTTCAGCCAAGGCCAAAGGACGATGGGCAAACGGCAATGCGAAGTCTAGTGCTGCAAACACATCCTTTGACAAAGAGAGAAACTGTCCTCCCAAGGTAAGATTCCGTCAAAGACATTTCGCCAGCGGCCTAGAGCTTTGGCCCTGAGGTTTCGCCCCTGGTGGAACAGTCAGTGGTAGGTGTTCAGCAATGCCAGCATTCTACATGCCCCTCACAGTGCTGCGATGCATTCAATCTCAACCTGACTGCTGTTAGCATGGACAGCGGATGAATCGACAGGACGCCATTACATCTGTCTTGAATGGAAGCTCCTTGACGCAGACGCAGGTCCGTGCTGGCTTGGGATCCGGGATGATCTTGAGGACTGTTCTGGGTCAGGCAGGAATGTTGCTGCAGGGCTGGGGGAACCACGCACAGGCCTCGTTCATGGCCGCATAATCCTCCATATTGGTCAGGTAGATGTTCATCTGGGCCTGGTCAGTGCTTCTCCCGAGAATGCGCTGGGTGCAGACATACCTTGAGGATCTGTTCAAAGCTGCTTCCGGCTTCCTCCAGCACGACTCTGATGTTTTCCAGGGCTTGTTTCGTCCTGTCTGCAACTGACCCTTCCACCACCTTCATCGTGGAGGGGACGATGCCAATGTTTCCACTAACATAGACGGTTCCATTGTGGATGGTGGCCTGAGAGAAGAGGTTGGACTTGAGGCCTTTGTCCGACGTTACCACCTGTTTAGGAGCCATTTCCTGATATAATGGGAGAGATATAGAGACACAGACAAGGGAGAGGGATTTCTTTGCAATGATATAAGGATAGAAATACGACCAGAGACACCACGAGAGAAGAAGTCTAGTAATCAATGCTTCCGTGCGCCCTGCGCGTATAGAGCCTTGATCGGAGAAGCGCGGCCCCCGCCAGCCAAACGCCAACCCGCCCAACGGACAATTCCTGCGCCTGCGCCATCATCCTTCGCCTTGTCCTTCTCACTCTCACTCTGACTCTTCAAAAAACACGACCTCCAAGGTGCCTATCCACCACGCCCTCTTCTACCCTCTCCTCCCCTCAATGCTCACATATCCATCCACAAGACCAAGCACAAGAGTCCCTCACCGTCGCCCTCGTCGCCGTCGCGTGGGCGTGACAGGGACGAATCCATAGTCTTCCAAGTCCTCATCAACCCTCCGTCCCAGGGCCGCATCGCGAAGCTCCCTCTCCCTCTGTCGGTCTCGTTTGTGCTGCTCTTCCTCTCGCTGTCTCCGTCTTTCGCTATACGATTCGGCGTCCCGCCGCAGGCTGGTGAGTCTGTCGTTGGCGATAGGCATTTGCATGGCGTTATTATAGTCCTCCATGTGCTGGGCCAGCCGGTTTTGTGTGCCAGTGGACGCCTCATGGAGCGCGAGCCATCTCCTTCTATACTCGTCTGTCCGCCGTTCCTCGATCGCCCGCCGGTCCTCGAGCTCCTGCCGGTCTCGAGCATATCCTCCGTCCAATACCTCATTGATCTCGGCCAGGCTCCAATTGCCATCCCGAATCCTCTCCACTCCAGGGCCCAATAGCCAGCCAGGCCCACCAGGCCTGGTTTCTCGAAACCCCACATATCGTATATCGTCGCGTGCCGGATATATCTCTGGTCCTCGCGTCCCAAGTGCCCAAGGATCGATGCCGACCCTCCAGTGCGACGTATGGGTGAAGCCATCAGGAGTCTGCCACATCTCGTAATCGCTGACAGGTACCCAGTGAGTTCTCTTGCAGGGACCCCATCCTCTGGTTATTGGAATCCTTCGTACTTCGCGAAAAGACATATTTGGGGAGGTATGCAATGGCGTTGACGGCACAATAGATGTCACTGTCTCGAAGGGGTCGTTGTTCCGTTCTAATGGCTGGTGTAGGCAAAGGTGAGCTGCACAAAAGAAATACTAAATCGCAGGCAGATTTTGTTTTGATGTGCAACGACACAACCGTCAAGAAGGCGTCAGGGTTACACCAGCGAGGAAGCACAGAAATGACAAAGGGCACCCAATCGAATGCTCCAGTCCTAGTCACACAGATGATGCACTTTTCGCACCAAAATGGGCAAATTGATACCGATGCCCTTGGATTTGGACTCAGCGGATGTTCTTCGAGTGGAACCACTGCCACGCCCCAGAGGTTGGAGTACAACGATTGCACAAATTTGATTGGGCTCTATTCCCTTCCTTTGCTTGCAATCCATAGCAAGAATTCCACAATTTCTTGCGCCTCGCTGCACCTCAGTCAGTCTACATTACTAGACCACACATTCCATCAGAGACCTCATCCACGATACAGCCCGGTCCTGCAGAGATGCTCCATTCTGCTCGTGCTCTGCCGTCTGTCCTCCCAATCGAAGAAGTCCCTCGGGACCCCATGCTACCACCGAGGTCAAAGCCCAGCTCGCGGCGAGAATACGTCTGTACCCACACATTTCATCGTCCCACTCGAGCTTTTGCCAATCCTGCTTCATTCGCTGATATTCTTGTCTGTTGGGATGGTTGAGTTTCCAGACTGTCTTTGAGTCAGGCCTGCAGAAAGGTGAAGCCAAACCCCCGGGTCGCGTGGATGGTTCGGGCAGATTTGGTGAGTTTGGCGCGAAGAGGGTATCTTGTCTCTGGTTTTGATTCCGTTGCGACCGGTACTCATCAATGCTGTCAAGAATGATTTGATCTAAATTGACCTCGGAAACACTGTGCCACGACTGCGCAACGGGCACACAAGCGGTGGGGTCCTTAAGCTTTACCCTTCTGTCTTGTTCACCGAGTTGTCTTGCGAATGATTCGCGTGGCCGGGCTGCCGCCGCTGGCGGCAGGCAGAATTCAGCGCTTCTTGGTTCGGTAGGGTCATCGTCGATCAAATGAGGTGTATGCTCGAGTAGAGGTCCGAAATCCGAGGTCAGAGAGCGTGGGTTGTGGGAACAAGAGATTGGCATCTTCGAAGATCGTGAGGTCTCTTCTGTTCCATGGACGGCTGGAGCGTGGAATCCCACTGATGCAAGGCGGCCAGCAACAGTGTCGGATGTCGATTCAGATTTGCCGTGAGCCCCCGAAGCTCTGTGATCGACTGTGCAGCAATCCTCTCCTCCATTGCTCCCGACTCTCGCACCAGGCATTCTGTCTTTGCACCCGAGCGACTGACGTTGATCGCTCCCTTCCAGGTCACCACCTGCTCACAAGAGTTTCCCCTTCGAGGTGAATTTGTTGTGCTGATGGATACAAATTGGGGCTCGGACCTGGCTTGGGCCTCGAGCCAGACTCTGAAGTTGAAGAAAAATTTTGCGTACCGGAAGGGGAATGCAAGAACATCTGACTAAATCCAGGTATTCAAGAGGGAACAACGTGGGACATGAATAGGGTGGAGAGCAGGGAACATCGCAAAAGAACAAGGTAAGGAGGAAAGAAGGGAAGAGGTCGTCTGAACTAGTGTCTCGGTCCTATTCGTTACTACTGTCATATGCTGCTGGCGACCATTCATAGATCCGGTGGTTTCTTGATATTGACGTTCACATCGACATTCACATCGACATTCACATCGACATTCACACCGACATTCATAGGAACTATATTTATTCACTCATTCATGATCTTGTCTCGCATTCAACCTGTAATCCACACTTTCGTCCACGAGCCTGTTGACTTTGACTTTCACAGTTCATACTATTCAACCCGCTCGACCTTGTGATCCGTTCTATCAAGCCCATCGCACGGACGCTGGCCTCCCTCCATATCAGGATCCTCATTGTAATCTGCTCTTCCCTATTCCCCTGCTCACTTGCTCACCCACCCACTCCTTCCAGCTTCCTAACCAACCCCCTGTAATGTGCCCAGCGAGCCTCATTTCCCGGATGCCAATATAGATGCTCTGTGCTGGAAAACTCGACGCAGCGAATGGCCCAGAGAGCGGGCTCGATGTCGTTCTCGTTCCCCATCCAGGTAGATCTGTCTCGCAACGCACATGTCGGGAGTCAAAATTGCAGGCTCGAGCTGTGACAATCTTCAACAGCATGCAGCGATGAGGAGTTTCCACGACGGCATTGATCACCGTAGCGGGACGAATCCAGCAACGGGGACGAGGCGTGTTTTCGGCGTGGGTCTACCCTGTAATGGTACAACCTAGTTCGCACAAAGCAACGGTGTACTGAGAGACGAGTTGGAGGCTCGTATATCGGCATTTGCTCTGTTCGAGACCACGAGTAGATTTCTCCACAGTGCCTGACCCCTAGATGACGAAGCGTGCTCTGTAGAGTCATCTATATCAACGTCTTCCTGGCATTGCCACGGGACAAAGTCTGTAGAATCCTGACGAAGTTGCGGTACTCCTTCGGCCATAGGGGCGGCGGAGAGTCTGAGCCATATCCCAACACCCTGCTGCTGCCGGAATATTGGGAAAGATTCAAAGGCAAGGCAGGTCGGTGTTAACCCGGGACCGGGGCGAAACTTGATTTCTTTCGGAGATACATCCCATACTTCATGAAGATGAAGGGCACTGGGAGCATCACGGAAGCTATAGCACCAAGGATCGACGTTGCAGGGCCGACTCCAATTGAATGATACAAGGGTCGCGCTGCAAGAGGAAGGCCTGCGGCAAGGACACTGCGCAGAAAGGTGTTGGCAGCCGTGGCACTGGCCGCGTAGAGACCGTACACATCGACCAGGTAGTTGATGCCTAGACAATGCGTCAGCGTATCTCAAAAAAGAGTCTGGGAAATGCCTACACTGCTGAAAGATGACGTTAAACCCGCCACCAATAAACATGGCAGCAACGACAGGAAGAGGCCATGGATGATTTGGAGCAGCAGTCCATGCGAACCAGAACAGACCGACCACCATCATGACAGCACCAATCGCCAGAGGCGGGAGTCTTGCTTCAGGGACCGGTCTTCCATTGGAGGCCCGGCACTTGCGAATGTATCTAGGCTGGTTCCCAAGATTGACCCCGGTGGCGCAGACTATCCCAATAAACATCCCGAGGAAGGGCAGCGAGCCCACAACAGGCGACCACTTGCGTTGCTCCTCAAAGACGATCGGAAAGACTTGAAGTGTCATGTAGAGAATCGCATAGACAAAGGATGCGTAGAATGCGATGCAGGTGACCATTGGCTCAGTGAAGAGCATCATCAGTGGTCGCGACAGCTGCTTGGTGACGATGGACTTGATGTCAACTTTGATCCTCTCGTGAGGGTGGTAGTAGGAATTGTTGCCGGTCTGTCGTCGTAGTCGCTGGGCCTTCCATTTCAAAAGAATCGGAGGATACATCTCCGGCATAAAGAAGTATGTCAACGCGACAATGGCAAAATTGAGCATGGCAGTCGTATATTCGGTCCATCGCCATCCCATATGTGGATTGACAAGGATGGCCGCGCCAATTGTCGGACCAAGGGTCGGCCCTCCTACGACGCACATGCCATACATGCAGACGGCGGTCCCGCGAGCCTCTCGAGACCAAATGTCTCCCAATGCAGCATTGACATTGCTGACAGCGGCCGAGCCAAAAAAGCCGCTGAAGAACCGGTTGATGAAGATCGACTGGGCGTTTTGGCTTGTGGCACAACCGATGGAGAAGCAAGCAAGGCACGCCATTGCCGGCAACATGGACCATCGCCGGCCCCAGACCTCGCTGGAAGGACCTACAGCATCAGAAAGTCAGTGTCACCGTTTCCGGATCTAGATCAGTTAGAAGGACTTACCCCAGATCAAGGGCCCAAAAGCGAAGCCAATGCTAGACACACGATCAGATACGGGACCATTAGGGAGACAAGCTGGCCGGTACGAAACTTACATGTAGAGGGAGACATTAAGAACAACAACCTCCTCACCCACACCGACATATTCAGCTATTGTTCGATTCGCTGGTGCAATAATACTGGAAGCCAGACTGGCAGAAAACGCCAGTAGACTTAGCTGTAAAGTGACCCAGGATTTGAACGTGGTCGACCAGTTTTGAGGGTTTTCCGGATCGTCCTGACCGTCCCAGCCGACCAGGATTTCGGCTTTCTCATCCTCTAGTACGACTTTCTTCTCGGACGGCAGATCCTCTGCACGTACAGGTATGGCGCCTGCTTCAACATCTTGCGATGCTGAAGAAGCCCACGCCATTTTGGTGATTCGCAAAGGCTGGAGAGTAAAGACATCGTGAAATCGAGAATTCGGATTTCATCTAGAGTTTTTGTACGGCGAGGGAAAGGAACGTCGAGATCGTACGCCGTACACCCCAAATAGGATCGTCGGAGAATGGCCGAATCGAAGTTTCAGATGCCGATCTACCGTGTGGATATGAGCTTCGCTCTCTAATTGCCCACATGACGACAAGCACGAGGTTGGGGACGAGAAGAGAGGATCTCAATACTCCACCCAGGGCAGCGATATCGGGTGCCGACGGCGGCGGGTAATCCACGGAGGGTTTGACTGTGTGGCCTCTCGTACAAGAAGCCGACGGTGCTGGATTGGAATGTGACTCGAATTTCTCCAAGGACATCCAGCTGCTGCTGTCTTTTTCATGTCAACGTGCGAAAGACCATAGATCGAGCAGCTTTCCTCCAGGGCATAATGATTGATATTCTCTCCTGCGCCTGTCACAGACCGTTTGCGGCCTACCGAGAACACCACCGCCAGCTTGCCATCAAGGAATCGCTCATGCTGACTTCGGCCACAGCGTTCTGATAGCTGGTCCCCACTCCCGGGGGTGGGGGAGGATTTGTGTCCTAAAACAAGGTGTGCGGACGGCCATGACCTGAAATTGCGAGAGAACAATTGCAGGAATTTCGAAGTGCTGATGCACGTGGCTCGACAACTTTGCGCCTGGACGTTGGGTTGAATCTCGCGACTGCCAGCCTTGAAGCGTGAAGGGCCAACGCTTGAACGCAGTCAACGTGTCGGAGAAGAGGAGGAAATGTCGCCTCCTGTATATTGTTTAGGTATTAACGAGACATGCCAATCCCCAGCCTACAAAAGGTCTTGAAAGGGTTTCAGGCGAGGAGTCGCTGCGGGCGTCGAGCTCGCGTGATGCTCGCGTGCATCGTAACGTTGCTTGATGGTCATTGAACACGTTCCTCTTGCGACTTCGTACGCCGAAACCTGTGATGCAGGTTCATGATGTGAGAACAGGGGATGCACCGACCTGTTGAATCTGTTGCGGGAGCTGCAAAGATGTGCTCACGGTCATTGAAGGAGGGCGCACAGGACGTGGGATACGCTCACAGTCGTACGACATAGACTGCAACAACGTGTCCTCCTGTTGCAAGGAAGCAAGGATCCTTGGCTGCGCCCAAGTCAACATAACATCACCTGCCCTGGCCGCCTGACTCTGGTATGACCCTTGTTTCTATGCAGAATGCCCATGTCTTTCTGACCATCTTCTACGGGAAGCGTGAGGCCGTTGAGGGTTGTTGACGGTGTTTGAGGCGTTCATTGGTTTCGATGGGGATGACAATTCATTCTTGACCTCACCAAGCTGCCTTTGGAGAACTGTATCTGCAGCGGAAGTCCACCATCGACGACTCCGCAGGTGAGCTGGGTGGTTTTGAATAACTGGCCGTGGCGAGGGAGGAGGGAGCGATGTTTGTAAGATATAGTGCCGTGTCTGAGTACCTGGGTAGTCAGTCAGAACTGGGTTTGAAGTTACGCATTCTGACACCCGGCCACACGGCGGTCATCACTATTATGAGAACATCGTGGAGAGCCACTCTCTACCTAGTACAGCATAGACTAGTCGAAGTATACAGTATGGAGTTATCATCACGTCAGCAAGCACAGACGTATAACTACCGACTATATATGCGTACCTCGTATACATAACGTATTCCACAGCGGGCGCCCACAGGCTGCTGTTGAAAAGGAGAATGCCCCTTTACAAAGAGATACATCCCCTGCCTCTTTATTTGCTACGTATATAGGTACCCTTTCAGCTCGATTCATAGATACATGTAAACAACCTCTCCAATAGACAGTTGCACACATGCATCCATATATACTTGAGGAGACGACAAGAACTCTTTGGGAGGCATGTTTTGACCAAGCCAACCTCTCAAGTCTCAACCGCCACGCTCCTCAAGCTCACCTCCTCGCCGTTCTCACTTTTGAGTCTATAGTTAGTAGCTGTCTTCCAGTCCCTCCACTGGCCCGCATTCACCGGCTCGTACAACTTAACCTCGCCCTCGTTCAAGAGGATTGGGTCGATGAGCGTCTCAGGGTCCGGATGCACAAAGAAAGGAATGCTGTATCGGGACGGCAAGACGTCGCAGTCCTTGAACTGGTCCAGCGACGGACTGACGACCCGATGCCGCGTGGATTTGACCCGTCCGTTGGTGTACCGCTGCAGCAGGTCGGCGATATTGATCAACACGGCGCCTGGAATGGGCGGAGCCGGGACGAATTTGTTCTCGTGCGACGGGTCCACCTCCAACCCGCCAACGCCGTCCTGGAACAGCAACGTGCACAGCCCAAAGTCCGTGTGGGCATTGATCCTCGCGTGGCCCTTCTGCTCGATCACACTGCGCTCGATCGGTGGATAGTGAAGTAGCCGCATCTGCGGGTCCGCTTTCTTCGTGATGCCCTCGAAGAAATCGTCCCCGAGGTCCATCACCATGGCGAGACACTTGAGCACATTCATCGCGAGGGAGAAGCATTGCTTGTAGAAGTCATCGAGCGTGGATTTGAAGCCCGGCATGTCGCTTTCCGAAGGGCACAGCTCGTTCGTGAACCGACGGTGCTCGTAGCATTCCTTGTGATCGTTGACCCCTTCAGCTCCATCAGCAGTGTATCCCTGGTTGACGTGCGCATTGGAGAGCTTGTACGCGAGCTTGGTGCTCAAGGGAAGGGAGAAGAACTTTTCAGCCTGTATGAAAGATAAAGTCAGAACTAGAGCCACATGCTGATGACTTGTGTCGACGGCAAATCTGATGCTCAATCTGAGGGCAGAATGGCAGTGGGTGTGGACGAAAATGGTGAAAGACAGGCAGGCCAAGTAAGGCTGTCGCCAAAAAGGGGGCCCGCCGGATTACCCAGCGCGCACAGGTTGTGTCAGTGGTAACCTACCAGAGCGAAGATCTCATCAACCCTTGTCTGGGGAATGCCGTGGTCCTTCAGATAGATAAACCCAACCTCAGAGAATGCATCATAGACTTGTCGGGCCACTTGTTGCTGGTCCGCACGGTCGCCGGTGAGGAATCTCGCGAACGAGACAACGGGGATGGGTGTTGATTCTGCCATGCTGCGCTTCGAACGAGTTGAAAGAGGCCCTTCCTCGGTATATCTTGGGGATAGGGGGAGAGAATAGGTGTCAGAAGTCCTCCACGTTCGGACAAGGGCATCAACCGCCCAAGAAGGAGTCCTGATATCGAGTTCCCTGATACCGCGGCCAACTCCCCTATATCCTAGTTCCCCGCACAAGATGGATACCAGATGGATACCAGACGGCTAGCGGGATGCTATACTATTCTCCCGCAGCAAAACTTTAGGGCATGCAAGGCATTTTGATAAGAGGACAGTTAGGGAAACAGAGACATTGTTCTTACGCTCTTCTCCGCCCTTCTCTTATCATTGCCCAGATACAGACAGGTTCGGGCCTCTGGTTGGAGACAACTATCATGGATCATGGATGCATGGCCACTGATATGCATCCACGCATTCCGGCACACCTTGAACGCTTCATGTCCAAGCAAGCCTAGACCGTATTTTCCTATCGACTCACTTTGCCGACTTTATCACAACTTCCTGATTCTCCACAATGCTCGTTACTGTCTTCAGCAACTCGGAACCAACTTCGACTTCCCCTTCAGTAACTGCCTTCAAATCAGGCACGTCGGAATGCTTGATGCCGTCAAACACCTTGTCCACCTCTTCAAGGGTAAGGCCTCTTGTCTCGACCCAATACCAGATAACGCCGACCATCATCACGATATCCGCACTCGCATTGATAATGTACGTCTTCCATCCAATGGCATCCAGGGCGAAGGGAAATGCCATCGTCACAAGCAGGCCCGAGAGCTTCGTGGTCAGAGTATACAAACCCATACCAACTGATCTCAGAGAGTATGATAGTACTTCGGGCGGGTAAAGCACCGTGAGCGGCGTAATTCCGTACGCATATGCTGCGTTGTAGAGGAATATCATCGCTATGGTGCCATATATTCCTGACTTATCAGTTGAGTTGCCATATACCGCGGTGAGTCCCGCGAGAATAAAGAAGGTCACAATCTGGCCTGCGAGGCTGATCACGCAGAGCGTCTTCCTGCCCAGAGAGTCGGCATACCATGCGCCGACTAGAGAGACGACCAATGTCCACGAGGTCAGTATGATATTGATTTCCAGTTGAGTGGTTGGATCAGTGATACCAGCTTGTGACTGTTATGCACAAAGTCAGCACCCTTGAGTTATCCTGCCATCAAAGATGAACATACCAGCATGGTACCAAAGTAGAAGGTAATGATGTTCGTTCCTGGAAGCATAACGATAATGGAAAATGTAGCGGTGATGATGATGCGCTTCCGGTTCGCTTTGGTGCTGAAAGCTTGTCGCCAGGACAGCTGCTGGCTCTTCTCCCAGGCAATCGTGTCGGTTATTTCACGGTACTGCACCAGAACGACGGGAGAATCTTTGTCACCATTGGCGTTGAGCGCTGCCAGTACCTCCAAGGCCTCATCATGCCGATCATGGTCAATGAGAAATCTGGGTGACTCCGGGAGGAACAGTAGGACGATCATGCACAGGATGCTAGGGATTATTTGGACCAAGCTCGGGGTTCTCCAGGCCCATGTGGACGAGTAGTGTTGCGTCTGCATAATAAACCATGGTTGAGCAGTGGCCCGGGAACAATCATCAAAAAGCTTACCGAGTAGCAAACCCCTGAAGCAACAAGGGTCCCAACACCCCAGCAGGCATAGTACAGACCTAATGCCACTGCGCGGTGCTTTGGAGGAGCAGTCTCGGCCACGTATGTCGGGCATGATGTTTGGGCAAAGCCCAGGCCAAATCCTTGTCTCAGGTTAGACATTGCGGTGCTCGTAGTGTGTCTCGGCTTGCTCGACACTCACCAACAATGAAACGCCCAGCAATAAACATGCCGATATTCTGGGCCGCAGTTTGAATGACTGCGCCAATAAGAGTGAGCACGCAAGAAAGCATGATGCTTTTCCACCTGCCAATCCAGCCGACGACGAATCCAGCAAGGAGAGCAGAACAGGACCCTCCGACATAGGAGATTGCCGTGTTCAGCGACTTAGTGGCCGTGGTCAGAGTGAAGTACTTCTGGTATGTCGGCATCACATTGAGACTGCCCATGATCGAACTGTCGTAACCCAACAGCACCGAGTCGACAACTGAGACTGAGACGACAGCAACGAGGAGCGCCATCTGCGATGTGGGGACAAGGCGAGACAAAGGTCCCGTTGGACGGGTCCATTGGCCCATGATTCTCGTTTGATACCTGCGAGTTGATTGAAGGGCGGAGTCGGAGTGATCGAGTTGTGCTTTCTCGCATGCCAGCGTTCTGACGCAGAAGATATTGGCAATTGTAAAAATGAGACACGTTCTTGACGGCCTTGCAGGAGGTTTTATATTGCACACAGGGGTTGAGAGAGCGCTCTGCCTTTGCAATAGCCGACATCAAGCAGATAGAACAATCTGCATACCACCTACCGAATGTCTTATCAAGAAAAGATACCCCCCTGTTCCGTTTCCCAAGGACAAGGCCGACTGAGGTCTCTGATCTCCGCACTGGCACATAATGCGACATGGCCCGACTGTGGGTAGCATTCTTTCCACCTTGCAGATAGGAAGAAGATCCCTCCTTGGACCGACTCCAGGATTGGATAGTGCGAACGTCTTGCATATCTAGCCTCCAGCCTTCCACAAGCACCAACCCCGAGCAATCAGCAAGGATGATCGACCGCTCCAAGGACTGCGGCTACCGGCCCACAAAGTCACAAGACACGGCAAGTGGCCGAACTGTATGCAGCAATGAAGTCTAGAATTGGTTTCAGTGTTATCGAGTTGATAGATCTCTCACACGAGTGCTGGTTGGGCCTGATGAAAAAGATGGTGCGAATGAAGCTACTAAGGTAGGTACTTACCTGAATTTACTCGAAAATGTCGGTATCGGAATATAGTTCTGCCGAAGTAGCAGGATTAGGTACGGGCATGTCATTCTCGATGTAGAGGAAATGGCTCTGTTTGTGGTACAACATAAAACTGGCATCTAGTGACTTTGTTATGACCGGTGCTAGTACAAGTATGCCCATTTGAGTGAATGTTGAGATCCACCACATCTTTAGATAACCATCAGAGTGAGCCACCACAGTGTACAAGATTGTTATACCCGTGAGAGAGACATATAGAAGTAGCATTTCACTGCGACACCCCGCCCAACATATTGTTCCGGAAGTATACTCCCGAGCTCTTTCAAGCCTTCCTTCCAACCACTGGACAAACCGCACCCTTCGCGGCAGTCTCAAGGCTGGGGTGCTCATGCACCTTGTCCTTGTGATGCTCGAACTTGGCGTTGGTGACGGGGCAGACATCACCATCTTTTGCGCTGCTCGTCGACGGATGGTTCGGAGGCAAGACACTCGAGACGGTACCAACAACAGGGCAGATGGCTTCGTCCATGGCCTGCTGCTCAGGACGGCTGACAATCTTGGAGAGCGCAGGGCAGTTGTCGGCGTTGGCGAGGTCTTGGTTGCTCGAGTCGAAGATACCTGGGTGCTTGTGCAGGTTGTGATGATGGTCTGTGGTGGCTTTGGTGACGGGGCAGACCTGGCCAGGCTTGTCCATGTCGAACTCGGGGTGTGAGGGAGGGAGGACCGTGTTTGTGGTGCCAACCACGGGGCAGACTTGAGCGGCGGCCATAGTCAAGGGATGAATCTGTCGCGACTACGAGATCAACTTCAAGGGATCAATCTGTCGTGGAAATGGTTTACAGGTGTTTGGTGTGTGAGAAATAGAAGAAGGAGGGTGATTCTTCAGCGCTGAGGAACTGAGATGAAAGTTGGCGGGTTTGTAAGGCCAAAGGTGCCCTGACAAAGAGGCAGAAAGTGGCTTGCTGCTTGGTGAGTGACTGGTGACTGGTGACCTCGCAGGCCTCGAGTCTCGTTGGCTGTCAGCCTTGTCCAATGACGTAGTCCACGCTTCTTCCCTTGCACCCCCGCATCCCGATGGGGAAGGTCTCACAGCCAATCATATCTGGCTAGTTTACAATCCGTCGGTTAGCATCGGAAAAACCATTCTCCTCGTACGCGAATCTCGAATCTCGAATCTCGTAGGAATGACCAACTGAATACCAGCCTTGCCATTGTCTAACTGTATGAATTTGTGTGTTCTAAACTCCGTATCACAGAAGCATTGAGAGAGGCTGCATGACCAATAACGAACCCAGATCGGGGCATGTCGACATGTCCCCGCTGCCGCCCGTATTGTCTGAGGCCACGTATCCGGGATGCTGATCGTCTTGATCTTCTCTTCCTCAATATTTCCGCGCCATCTCAATGGCTTTGACCGCCAATGCCGTCGCGACACCTCGACTCCCAATCTTCAGACTGATCTTCCCCGTCTGGCAAAGCCAGCCAATCGGCCACCCGCCATCTTCTTCCTGTAGTGCTTCCAGCTTCTTCAGGTCAACATCATTCTTGAGACCCATGTCAAGACACGCAATGACTCGCATAGCCAGCTCCACCGCATCTCCCGGTGAGCCTATTCGTTCTTGCAATCGTTCGCGTAGAAGAGCGCAAGTGCTGCGGTAAATGTCGCTCTCGGGATTTGCGCTGAGGAGGCGGCTGAATAGGTACAAGAAGACGTCTCCACTGGGGTAGTAATACGTTCCATCAAGGTATGCTCGGTAGAACAGGACGTCTGAAACCCAAGCTTTTGTGGGCTGCAATGCTGGCAGGTCGTCTCGCCCATACTTGTAGAAGAAGCGAAGGGCATTGACACAAACAGCGGGATCGATGCGGGGGCGTTTGTTGTCGAAATATGTCTGTAAAGGTCGGTCTCGGGTCCGGAAGGGAGGCCAGTTCAAGGAGAACACTCACCAGAATAATACCGTCTCTGTTAGTATACAACAAGACTTCATCGAGGATTGAGTAAGCTTTTTCGACGTCGTGAGGCAGGAGGATCATCGCCAACGAAGTGGTATCGATATCGTCGGGGTGCTTTTCCACGGTATCGATGGGTTTCTCTTTCACATTGGTCAGTTTCCGTAGAGCTGGTGAGGGACACCCAGTCTCGACAACATCTCACCAATGTAGTAATTCCATGTCCGTTCATAGAAGGTCAAAGAGACAAGGTTTCTTGACATCCGGATGTTAGCACGTAACATGACGATTCTCCCACTTGGGTGCGTCAAACTCACAAATCACCAGCGGCTTCGTACAAGAAGAGCTGGGCAAAATTGTCTCTCACTTCCCGTCCTTCAGGAGTCACGCACCACATGTTCTTCGCGTTCCTCTGCAACCACTGCCGTCCTCGATCGACTCCGTCATCGAAAATATGGTGGAAGAATTGCCTTAATCCATCAGCATTCTTGTGTCTGAGGCATTTGATGCCCAGCGATCGAGCTGCGAGGATGTTTTCAGCGTTGTCATCCACGAAAATGATATCCTTCGGCTTCTTGTTGATCTGGCTGAGAACATGCCGGAAGAATCCAAGCTCGGGTTTACACATGCCCACTTGGGCAGAGATAAAAAAGCCGTCGAACAAGGTCCAATCGTATCGTGTGTCCATTTCCAAGGCCTTCCACTCGGGCAAGGGAATGTTTGACATCAGGTAGACTTTCAACGAGCCCCGGTAAGTCTTTTTCAGATCTCGGATCATGCCAAAGACCTCTTCATCAGGACTGAGAGATTGCGCGGCTTGCTTGAACGCCTCTGCCACATCAGATAACAAAAGCCCGTACTGTGTGGCAAGACGGCTGTAGCATTCATCCTGTGTGATCACACCTGAGTCGTATTCATGCCAGAAACGGGTCTTGAGGAGCCGATGAAGCATTGCTGGCGAGACTGGCAGCGCTTCTGGTGCGGTCCAGTTGCACAAAACATCACCGAGGTCGATGATAAGCGCCGACACATTTGGCGTAGGGCTTTCAAGTATGGCCGCGTCGGCAGATGCTGCTCCAGGGAGGTCCTTGAAGTCTTCATGCTCGATGTCATCGATGACAGGTGCGCCTGCAGACTTTTCATCTAAATAGCAGGCTGAGTCTTGCCGTGTTGGCAGGGATTTGGCTGTAGGATCAAGATCAACCACGTCCGAAATTGGAGACTCAACGACGGGCAGTGGCTCTGGATTTAGAGGGCTAAGGTCATTTTCCTCCGAACTGCTTTGACCTGAAGATACATCCGTCACCGCCACTTGGGCTTGGACCTTCGAATCTCGGGAACTTAATTCGAGACCGTGTTCCCCGTCATGCTCAAGTGGGTCAGAGACTGTATTCCCCGCGAGCTTAGTGTCAAGCGGGAGGAGACTGCTGGGTTCTGTGAGTAAGGGCTCGGTAGTAGCCATGATGAGTTACGCGGCAAAGGAATGTTGTAAGACAGAGAAGAAGCAGAAGATGGGTCCCAGAAGGGGAGTATCTCTGCTTTTCAGCTGCGGGGACATTGGAACGGCAGTCTCCCATGTTCTCGACGTGCATTTTTCAGACAACCTCGGCCACAGCTAGCATCTGCGATAGTTGCGCTGGGCAATCCATTCTCGTTGATGCTCTTACCCGATCCGTAGGACTGGTATCCATGTCACATCGTAATAAAAGCCTGCTCCGCCATATAACTCCATCTGCATGAGGGCATGCCGCTGGGATTGCTGGAGTGGGAGGCGACATACGCAGATCCATGATCTCGACAGTAGTCTGGGTGTGCTGGCTCAAAGTGATAGGATTGGATCAAAGGCTAGAGGGAAGAAAACAAACCTTGATCCATGGATGGAGAAGACGACGTCCAGTGGAAGAAGAGACACGGTAGAGGCGAGACCATTTTATGCAAAGGAATCCTGCGGTATCACCAAGTCGACTTGATAAACCGGCAGTCGTCTGCTCTCGGCATGCAGGTCAGTGGGATCTCGCGTCATTAATGATACTGAAGAAAGGCAAATGATAGGGTGATGCATTGAACACCTGCATGTGGACAGCCAACGAAATGGTCCAGTTGGAGGAAAAGCAGATGCCAATGCATTTCCCTTCAGGCACTCCAACAACACGGGCATCAGAACAGGTGCCTCGCATGTTGATCTTCGGGATGCGGGGATATATGCATGCATGAAGGCAGTCTGTGGTGATGAGGTGGCAGAAAGATGGAAACATGTGCTGGCCTTTGACTGGATCTTATCCACCTCATCTGCATCAGTATCTAGCCGTTTCCAGCCACGAGATTCTCTGACGCACTAGGCGATCCTTCGTTACCCAAGTCCTGATCTTCCGGTACATATCGCGACATCGAGCTACTTCGCGCGGATATTGGCTGTTGTTGGTCTCCGGCGGTCCGAGTACGGGAAGATAGTGGCCGAGGGACGTTTATTCTCCTCCTGGAAAATTCACTTGCGGGAAATTCAGGGCTGCAAGCTTGAGGTGGGTTCCTGCTGTTATCGGTCTCTCGATAGCGAGTTAGCAGCCACTTGGGGAAGAGAGAGATGCATAGCAATGTGCTGTACCGTCCCGGCCAAGACTTACACGGGCTGACTCGAAGGGATAGAGAAAGCGGAAGAGAGTAAGACGGTTTGTCAATAGGATAAGTGGAAGAGTAAGGGATGGTTGAGGAAAGTGATACTGTAGAGAACGGTAAACCTGCCCTTCTCAGAGTCTACAATCTGCCCTTGTAACTACCTAGTAAATATTAGCGCCTCGTCACTTTACTTGCCTCATCTCACCGGCTTGCACAACTAACAAAAAGCCTTTGGCAGAGCCATCATTAGATGCCGCTGACAAGATCATCGTGTTGACCTAAGCGCCTCGTAGAGTGGCTATCTGACGGGTAAGCCACGTGTGGGCCCTGCACTCTCCACATCGTTGGAATCTGTACAATGTACTGCACCGTCTAAATCCATATTCTGTGACGGATGAGTGCCAAAGGTCTCCGTATGTATGGCACCTGAAGGGCGCATATACAGGCTCACGGTTGCGACCGGTTCGTTCTCCAAGTCCAGGCTCAGGTTTGTACATTTACAGCTCAAATTGGTCGAGTCAGGCTTCAGGACAAACCGACAGGTGCCCAGATCTCAAAACAGAAACAGAGATTCTGAGGGGCTAGAGCGTACAGATTGGTTTGGGAAGAGTCTGTACAGATGGCATTCCTAGAGGACACTATGTCATAGGACGCTTGGTGGTTAACAAGGCCCCAAGTGTCTCTGCAGATATTTAACGCTACTTTAGATATTGAGATTGCTGGTAACAACATGTCGTATGAATAAACGTGGGTCGTTCAAACGTATGCCCACAAACTTTTGATCAAGATCTCAGAGTGTTTTTGCCAGTCAATCGTCGCTTTAAATTCGTACACATCTGCTTGCAAGTCATTGACAACAAAGGGCGTAATCCTTGTAGACGCCTTGGTGGGTGGCGGTGGATAGATGAGTAGTAGTTGATTCGTTCGAGATTATTTTTGCCTCCAGATTGCGCGCAGGAGATTGTATTCGCTGTGCTGAACGATGGCCGCGATTCCACGGGCGGCTTTCCTTGGTTTGTATCGTGCCCAGGCAACAGCCAGCACTGCACCAAGCGTAGTATCAGCGCTTTTAATATGCATGAGGCCTGTCATCCCAATGGCGCACGGAATCCACGTCACGCTCTTTGATGCTCTCAGTTGCCATCTTGGTATCGCCGATACCAGGCTCAAGGTTTGTATTTGCCAACTCTTCTTGACTGCTGGCAGCGTCGTTGATATTTGATGTAATGTTCGTACGAGCTTTCTTCGATTGATAACTTTCGAGAGCAATGCTTTGCGACTGGACTCTGGCGGAATTGCTGTTTGCATATCGGTCATAGCCGCGAGAGGGTCTCGATCCATGACGAGTTTGATAGATCGCTCTGGCTTTACGGTAAAGGCCTGGGCCGCAGCCAATTAAAACAGCTGGGAAACGATCAGGTCTGGGAACGCATGGAGGCAAGGGAGCACTCTACCTATAGAGGACTCGACGATGCCCCATAGCGCTAGCCAAGTTGTGCTGGGTTGACTGTTGTTGACCGTGCTCCCAAGCTCCTTGACTCGAATTGTCGCTACCACGATGCAAACAAATCCCAGGCAGAAGAGAGCACCGATGCTCATTTTCTGAGTCCGCGGCATTTTCAATTTCCAGATGAGGTCGAGGGGCAGCAGCATTACTGGCATTCTGTTAGTAGCTGTTTCACGTGTCGAACAAGAATACTGACTCATGAGATCGGTGAGGATGTCAACTGCATAAGCATACCAAAGGCTGATACTTGCAGCTTTGACATCACGCGGAGTCGAGCAAGCACCAGCTGTGAACCAAGCTTTCATGCTCGAACAAGACAGCATCGAGGAGGTGATAGCGCCAGCCAGAACCTAGCCAGATCAGCCAGGTCGTATAGTAAGTCGAGGGACAACGAACCACCAGGCAGAATACAACCACAGCCCACCACAATCTGATCTTCCGTGGCAAGGCTATCATCAACTTTTTGTAGACGGCCATCAAGGAGAACTTGACACTCCACAGACAGAGCCACAATCCCGAGGTCGTGACGAAGAAGATCTTCTGGATGAAGAGCCCGTCTTCGGCGACCGTCGGGTACAGTGGGATCTGCCCGTTCGCAAGCTTAGTGAGTCTGAACATTGTCGGCGCGGCCACGATGTACAGAATAGAAAGCGCTAGGAAGAAGATGTAGGCGGCCAAAAGCCAGCCGTCGTCCCAACTGAACTTCCGTTGCTGCTCGACCGAGACAAAGATGCGGAAGGCGGCGACGAAGGTGGTCAGAATGATCATGGTGATCCCCGTCGCCCTCACAGAGGTCTCGGTCACATAAGTGGCACCCATTTTGAGGAGGCGAGGTTGACCAGAGTCGGTCCTACAAAAGGGAAGGCAGGGCTTGTGCTAACTGCGACAGACAGATCTCGCTCTTCTTGTACTTCGGCCTCGTATTCCATCCTTATGAGTTTTGGCCCGGCGTTATAGGTTGGATAAAGGGAGGCGAGGTTCAAACAGACTAATCGAGGTCCAGCCAAACTGGCGTGTCTGGACACAGCAAGGCTTCCAGCCGACCAAGATTCCCACCAGTCGAAGTCTTGACGTCTTGCCAGTCAGTCATGATCTTCAAACCTTTCCTTTCTTGATAGTTTCTTCATTAAGCGAAGGGAACCTCTGAGGGAGCCTGGACGAAGTCAACCAGCAGCTAGCTGAGACCATTCATCACCAAAAAACCCTGCTTGGAACCTCTTACACTGATCCTAGGTGTGGAAGATGAAGCCTAGCCCTTTCCAAAGGTTCAATTAGTTCAGCATAAAGTAAGCACCAGCCTGCTACTTACTGCACGCTCTAAGTCGCGACTAACAGGGTTACCCTGCAGGAGAAGTTCCAGGAGGCTCCAAGGCCCGAGAAAGGCTGGTCTGGGGAATCTGATTGTATCCCTGCAAGTACAATGATACATCCAGAATGGCCCAGGAGCTGATATATTCTTCCGTCGGTTTGCTCCATTGTTGGCAGTCAAACAAGCGAGACGGCATTTCGCAGCAAATTTTGAAGTTCATACTTTCTGCTGGCTTGCACCCGGTATAGAGGAAGTCGAAGTTTATGATCCCTTCGCTGGACCTAGCTCACAAGCCGGACGTTGTTAGCATCATCCAGCGATACTGCTCCTCGGATGCACGGGCCGTGGGTTAGCGCCTCACGCCACACCCGTCGTCCCTGTCTAGCAGGTGAGTCCGTTGCTTCGCGGGTTATAATCTCCTCAGTGTCCTCGCTGCATCCCCTCCCTGTGCCTTGCATACATACCTCTATAGGTAATTCAAAGGGTGCTGGTGGAGCTCGGGCGTGCTGATCCCGCGAACCCTTGTTGCACGATGGCGTTTCCTACCTACGCTGCAAGGACATATACTCCGTATCCATGTCCTGCCCCGTTCAAGGTAACTTTGGTCCGTTCCTTCCTGGGGTCCCTGTTCTCTCTTACGAGTATGGCCCGGGTGTTGGCTGTCTACCTAGTCAAGCCATCTCGCCATATACCCTGCAATTTGCAGAGAGTCGGAAATTGTCACTCGGCCAGTCACTGTTTCTTGCGTCGACGAGTACAAGGGCTGCTACCAAGCCTGGCTAGTGCTCTGGGACACAGACCAAGAACACTGCTAGAAACCAACCGACCTCCTTCGGCAGCCTTCGCCTCGACGATCATGCACATGGAAAAGACATCTGAGCCTGGATCTAATTCACTAGAATGCGATAGCGCCAGCCGAACTACCGAAGTCTGAGGCCTCCCGACGAGTATACCGCCTCGTGCCTGCACCGTGCTGCACAGAATGTCGACGCTAGGCTGAACTGCGAGATTGACCCTGGGAGGCCAAGCAAGCCGAATTGCTTTACAAGACTTCTACGTCCTGCCTCGACGTCCTGTCACTTCCCTGTTCCTCAGTCTCTTTTCTCCAATCCGGTCGGATCTTCAGCTATCTTTCCCTTGTTTGGCAATGCGTCTCTGGTCTGGCTGCCTGTGGGCAGCCCTCGCCCTGTCTGTCAATGCACAGTCTAACTCTTCCGAAGCCGTCGACCCTGCGACTGTCGCCTTGCCTGACAGTGCCCCGTTGAACTCGACCGATGGGATCGAGCCGGCGGACTTTAATGTCACCCAGGCGCTGGTGGACATGGGAGTCGACGTGTCTGCACTTCCTGTTGCCCAACTTGCTGAACGCTCGTCTAACGCTGCCTGTTCGCTTGCAGTGAGTGGCTGAAGTGCTCCAATGTGTCGGATACGGGGACTAACGCATATGAAACCCAGTGCGGCTCCCTGGAACTCCTGTATGGTGCATCAAGTGTCGAGTTCAGCAATAGCGCCGCGTATGACGCCTTCACATCCGGCTATTGGTCTCAGATCCAGGAGAATGTGAACCCTTACTGCATCTTCAACGCGCCCAACAAAGGAGCTGTGGCTGTGGTGATTCTGCTTTCTCGACTGACTACCTGCCCCTTTGCGGTCAAGAGCGGTGGCCATGCAGCGTTCCAAGGTGCTTCCAACATCGAAGGCGGCATCACTGTCTCTCTCGCCGCGCTGAACACCATCACCGTCTCTAGTGACAAGAAGACCGTCGCTGTCGGACCAGGCAATACCTGGAATGCCGTGTATACAGCCCTCGCCCCATACAATTTGGCAGCCATCGGCGGACGGGTTGCGCCCATTGGTGTCGGTGGTCTCACGCTTGGGGGTGGCATATCCTTCTTTTCCTCTCTGTACGGATGGGCCTGCGACAACGTTGCATCGTACGACGTGGTTCTTGCCTCGGGAGTCCAGGTCACGGCGTCACCGTCGACCAATTCCGACCTCTACTGGAGTCTTCGCGGCGGTGGTAACAACTTCGGCATCGTCGTCAACTTCAACCTCGCCACCATCAACCTGCCCGGGAGCGAGCTGTGGGGGGGCACTCGTGTATACACCGAGGATCAATTTGCGGACCTAGCCAATGCTTTTGCCGGAGTCGTGAGCGACTCTCCCAACGATGGCAACGCCGGCCAGTGGGTTGCCTGGCTGGAGAGCAATGGCACGAAAATCGCCTCTGCGGAACTCTACTACGGCCAGCCCAACGGCGGCAGTGCCGCGATCTGGGACAGCTACAACGCGCTTACGGCCATCTCGGACTCGACACAGAACCGACAGCTTGCCGCGTACACGGCGGAGCTCGCGAGCTCGAATCCTTACGGGCTGCGCGAGTCGTACTACGGGCTCACGGTCAAAGCGGACGCCTCGCTCGCGGCGCTGGCCAAGGACATCTTCTACCAGGAGCTGCCGGCGACAGCCAATGTGGCTGGTGCGAACCCCGTGCTGCTGTACCAGGGCATCACTTTGCCAATGATCGAGCTCATGCAGAAGAACGGGGGCAATCCCTTGGGCATCGCCGTGTCCGATGGGCCCCTATACCTGATCCACGTCGCGTGCTGGTGGGACAATGCTTCGGACGACGCCACCATCTATGCCTTCATCACCAGCGTGCTGACCCAGATCAAAGCCGCCGCGACCCAAATCGGCAAGCAGAACGACTACCTCTACATGAACTACGGCGGCGTCTACGAGGACGTGATCCAGAGCTATGGCGCCGCCAACAAGGCCAGCCTCAAGAGCATCGCCGCCAAATACGACCCCCAGCAGGTCTTCCAGATCCTGCAGCCGGGCTATTTCAAGCTCGACCGCGCCCCCGTCGTCGACTCGAGTTATTTCTCGGGCTAGGTCGTCAACATATAAGGACATGCTGGTGCCCGGCAGCCAGGGGTCAAATGTGCTGGTAGACAGACTTCATCAGATTGCATGGCTGGCGTTTAGACTCTTGATTCTTGACCACTTGGGTGAAAAAAGGGGTCAAACCCCCTTCTAGTGAGAGTTGAGTGGAATGGAAAAGCCTGGCTAGACTTATTTTAATAATATGAAGCGCACTTGATACAGACCCCCGCAAAGGCCCAATTTCCTGTAGGTTCGGACCTGAACCGGAGCAAACCACATCGTATCCCGTACCTAAACTCCATAGCTGCGCCATAAACATTATGAACAAGACGCACAACTGCTGCCAGCGCCAGTTAACATCAATAATGAGTAGAACATTTGCAGCAAATCTGATCCTTCCTCGCCGTCTCATGCAACATGACATGGATCACGCAGCGGCCTGACCGACCCTGACCACTCGTTCGGGTACGTCCGTGAGCTTGAAGCCATCTGAGCTCGTGGCGGGCAGTCTGCCGCCGCGAATGTTGACCTGCATGGCCTGGGCGAGCAGCTTGGGCTCGGCGAGACCAGAGTCCCGCTCTGAGCGCCACTTGACAAAGTCGTCCATCAATGTGCCGCGTTTGACGTGCTTGTTCTCCCTTGCCTGGGTGTCGACGGTCGTGAACGGCACGGCCTTGCTGTTCCCCCCAGCCGCCACGACCACTACATTCCGCCCGTTACCGTCAAGCGCCACGTCTCGACCGTCAGGCGGGTAGTCGTGGCCCGTATACAGCCTGAAATGTCCCGGGAGAGCCAGCAGCGTTTGCATCGACCGAAACAGGTCCGCGGCCGACCCGCCGGGGAAGTCGCAGCGGGCGGAGCCGACGTCCGGGTTGAAGATGGAGTCACCCGTGAAGACGGCGGATCCGACCACGTAGCCGAGGTGGTCGGGCGTGTGGCCTGGGAGATGGATCGCGCGGGCCTCGAGGCTTCCAATGGCAAAGGTCTCGTTGTCGGAAAAGGTGTGATCGAACGCGTCGACTAGCTCCGCCGAGGCGACGTTGTAGATCCTGGACATGGTTTCCTGGACCTGTGCGATGCGCTGGCCAATGCACACCTGCGGAGGTCTGGCAGTGCTGCTTTGCTGTCGCTGTCGCTCCGCAAGAACGTCCTGCAGGTACCGCGAGGCCGTGAGGTGGTCGGCGTGGGCGTGCGTCTCGAGGATCCTGGTCACAGTGTATCCGCGCTGGGCCACCAGGTCGAGGATCTCGTCGGCGGAGCGCGTCGACACCTTGCCTGTGTCTTTGTCGTAGTCGAGGACAGAGTCGATGATGACGGCGTCTTTCGTGTGTGCGTCCGCCACAATATATTGCCATGTGCCTGTCACCGGCTCAAATACCGCGTGGACCTCTGGCTCCATGATTTCGACCTTTGATTGGATTGCTCGCTCCTCACGAGTCCTTGGAATAGATTGACAACGGCGACGAGAATGTTGGTAGCAACCGGTCGATCAGCATACCGTGAGAGCCAATATCCAAGGCACCAGATATCCACGAAACATATATAATACCATACACCTCGATGTGTCAGGCAAGATTCGTAGACACCGAGCTTATTGTCGTCAGGCGCCGACACCACAGTACTCCTGGCTGACACAAGGCTGAGTAGGTTTCGGGCTCTAGAATCAGGTCCCCGTGGCTGACACGAGCATCAATGGTCCACCACGCGGGTAAGATACTGGTGTCGGGCTCCTCCTCGATCGTCATCTTCGCTTCAGGAGATGAAAACAGGTGTTGTCGCTTGCCTTTGTAAGACCCTTTTCGGGACAAGTTCAGGAGGGAGAATACACAACAGAAGACACCGGTGATCGTTCATGGGATGATGCAGGCATAGAACGCGGGTTCGTCGGGCTGATTGTCTAGCCGCTCCCTCTGCCTCCCCGAACGAGGGTGGACCAAAGGAGCGGTTCTATGAAAGGGTAATGCCCAATTGTCCCCGACCCTTCATTCTATGGACATCATTGCCAAGTTTTTCCCGTATTCATGTTTGTCACTGGTTTTCCAGTCCCCGAGGGCAGCCCGTTCTCGTGTGCTTTGTTGCTTGACCTTTGGGCCCCTCCGAGGGTCCCACAAAGGAATCCACAGCTTGCCCTCTCACTCTCTTGGTCCCCTTACTCTCAAGCTTGCCAGTTGCTTTCCTGCTGGGGCATGCGTTCCCCCCTTCACTGCAGCCATCTCGCCAACCCTTTCCGCGAGCTTTGACGTAGGTCCGAGCCATCGCACAGCCTCGGGCTGGTTGGATTGACTCTCGCATCGGACTTGTCGTTGCGCTTTCGCTGCTGGTTAGTAGATTCGCCTGGGTCTGATTTGGTGGACTCTAGGCCGACGTGTGGTCTTGTCGTTGGAATTGGGATTGGCACGGGAGAAGGGACATCTCCTCTCCCACAACAAATGCACTCACCAACCCTCCCACTGAACCGTCACCTCGACATCTCCTTCCTCTCATCTACTTGCGTCTCCTCTCCACGACAACAGTTTTCCTCCTCTCGTCCCCGCCACTGGATTTTGTCTTTGTCGCAGTTGCAGCCGGTGCGCCTTTCTTCTCTGCCTCCTTGCGCATCCTCGCATGACGGTCTCGCTCATCCTCGCTGGACTCTTCGGAACTGTCGTTCGAATCGCATTCAGAGGAACTCGAGCTCCATGCACCACATCGCTTACCGCCGCAGTCGAGTTTGACCCGTTGGCCGGAGCGTGTCACTCCATAACGCTCGCAGCGGCAGCTGTGGTCGCTGACACTTGATAGACTGGAGGGAGAGGAGCGCGAGAAGGCAGTACCGGACGAGGAGCTGTCGTCTGACAACTCGGACGGCGAGGCCGACGAGTCAGCAATGTGGTAGCTTGCGAAGCGTTCCTCGAGGTCGTCCACAGGCGAAACCTCATAGTCGGCCTCGCGTAACTGACGGGACGCGTAGGGCTTGCTGGGCTTTGGATGTTGGATCTTGCCAGGGCTCAGTGCACGACCCTGTGGAATCTCCCTGCTGTGGCGCGAGGTCGGCACCTCGGTGTTGACACTCGGTCGGGCTGGTTTGGAGCTGGACTTGTCTCCTCCTGGAACGTCGATGATGTTGAGCTTGCGGCCGGTGGTCTTCTCAGTCACAAATTCCTTGGCCGGGTCGTGAGAGACGTGGTAGCCATCAACGATGTAGTAGTACCAGTAGCGGGAGCCCAACTTGAGAGCATTCGAGCCTTGGAAACGGAAGGTGCCTTTCCAGGAACCTGGTTTGGCGGCAGGATCTTTGACCAAAGACAAAGGAAGCTGGGATTTGTAGTTGTCCCATGAGCCGAGCAAGTGCACAGTGCGGACATTGGGCGAAGTGCGGAGGGTGAAGGAGAGTTGGACTGTTGGCGACGACATATTGGTGTTCTTTTTGTGTTTTTCTTTGGTAGGTAGATTGGATTCTGATGAATTAATCGCTGTCTAGTCAATGGGTCAGCTCGAGGGAACGGCAATGATCACAACACATGAGAAAGGGGAAGGATACATTTACTCAAGAAAAGGCGTGTCGTTGAGACTTTTGGCTCGTTACAATGCGTGAGGAGTCGTTAGGCTGCTGTAGAGCTGTGATGTGTTGAACAAGGAATCGTCGTCCGAATTAAAAGCGCTAATGATGCTCTGTTGGTGTAAAAATGCTGAACAGATATTATGGTCGATTATTGGTAGATCAAGTACACTGTAGTACTCAGATCAACGTCCACGCGTGTGTGCGTATGCTGGTGATTGCCGTCTAGAAGACTGGTCTAAACCGGGCAGAGCTTCCTCGACAGATAGGTCAAGGTTGATGTTTGCTTGATATCTTGGAAGGTTTCAGAAAGGTGCGTGTGGATCGGTGTCAGGTGGATTGACCGGCAATCGTGACGACACAATGTAGAGCGTTGATCGAGGGGGTAGTGATGCTTGACGCTGAAGCAATGAAGACGTCGAACAGTTTGAAGCCGTGGTGGAAGCGGCTTCTAGCTGGGCTTGTTCGAGAAAGGATTGACTACCTTCAAAGAGCAGGTAGTTGGTGAGGTCTTTGGATTGCTGCTTGTTCTGAATCGACAGAGGTATGAGTATGGGACACAATGGGAAAAGCGACAGTATCGACAACAACGATGACGGAATGCTTGACAAAGATTAAGTTGTTGGAGCGGCACAGCAAGTCAGGCCGGCGGTATGATGTTGAAAGCTATTAGATTGCCTTGGTTGGAAAGAATGATCGTTGACCGGCAACGATGATGGTCTCCTGGCAAAGTGATTGATAGAAGAAGTCTGTTTTGATTTTGTGCTTTATTCTGCGTCAAAGGAACTTTGGAAGCTTCTGCAAAGATCGGTGTGATGCCTTTGGAAAATGCAGCAACAATGAGCACAGCTCGTAGATGCCACAAGGATTGCCGAAGGAGGAGGCAGTGTTGATATGGACAAGGAGCAATTGACTTGGTGCTTGTTGGACAGGTGCTCGATTCAAGTCAATAGTGTACCAGACACTATCTCTTTGCAGAATAATGAATTAGGGACTTTGGATTAACAAAAAAAGAACAGAAATTCAAGAATAGCTCTTCAAACCGCACGACCAGTGTTGACAAGACTTGCTTGCTTGAAGGAAAAGAAAGGGAAAGCAAGATGCAACAGCGGGAAGGGGATGGCAATATTTAGATACGGCAGCATCATCGCTCCAGAGTCCATAGGCCACGGCCAGGTGGAGGAGAAGGCCCTTCCCGAGGCTGCAGGCAATAGTGTGAATCGGCTCCAAAAAGGCGAGGGAGATGAGGAGGGGGATTCCTTCGGGTTGGCTGCAATGATGTGCACAGTGGGCGAGGCCAGTGAGAGAGAAGAGACGGAGTGGCAGATGCGGCACATTGGGCAACGGCCACAACGGCCACAGAGATGGTGAACAAGCCGGGCGCTTACAAGACGAATATGGCAGTTGATAGGATCGAGGCATGTAGAGGGCCTGTGGAGGGCCTGTGGGCGGTTAAGCAGGTTGACGAGTCGAGAACCAACACCACGAGTGTGACTGGCTGCTGTCGCCAGAAGGTCGATCCAATCAATGGCCGCTTCATCTAAGAATAGAAGGACTAGGAGACTCACTAGGAGCATCAGTCCATCACTAGGAGAAGGAGAACCAGTAGCAAAGACCCTAAGCGCTCCACAAAGTGACAGACAATGCATGCCGTGCATGACACTATCGAGTCTCCAAGGCGCGTACAATAACGAGAACTATTACGAGAGAGAAAATAATTCCTTTCTGTACGGTGGCAGGCAAAAGTACCTACCTAGATAGGCACTCAGGAACAATCAACAAGCAGATAGATCACGCTCCTTCATGGATGCAGTAGTATCTGCCGAGCTGCATATATCCAGAAGAGGTGTATGTGTGTGTGTGTGCCATGCAGAAAAGACCCTCTCTCCCAACACTCATTGGGTCCATTGCCCTCCACAAGACTGTACATAACCGCCCCAGTCCATGCCGACCACGATCCGCCTCTCGCGAAGCACATGCCCTCGAAAGAGCTCTGGCTTTGTATAACACCCATCCCACGAAATATCCACGACTTTCCCCCTTGCACAGACGAATCATGGCTTCTTGTCCTCGTCAACCCGTGCGACGACCCGTCTAGAACCATTCCTTCGCCAGCCACCGGTTGAAAAACTCCAGGCTAGCCTCGGGTTGATCCAGAGGAACCATATGACCTCCCGCATGAATCCGCATAAAGGTAAAGTTGCCATGCGACTTGACTTCTCCGATCTTGCGCCCGTCCTTGCTTGCATCCAAGCGAAGATCCTTCATGGTCGCTGCCGCAAACTTCTTGTGATCGGGATACTCAAGCGCTTCCGCCCACGCCTTGTTGCCCAGCCAGTTGCAGATGAAGTCGGCATCCCCCGCATAGATCAGGACCGGCATTTTCTCAATGAGGCCGGGCACCAGTCGGTGGAAGGGCTGCATCCAGTCGCCCTGGAACAAAAAGTTGCGGTTGATGTCAAAGTTACACGAGTCGTATCCATCAACCTCCACTCCCAAAGCCTTCATCACCGACTTGTCGTTGAGCCATTTGCTGATCCAGCCTAGTTCGGGATAGCACAGATTGCTGCTGTCCTTGCACTTGCCGCGCACATCGTAGACATTTTGCCCCGTTCGTTGATAAGGCGCGAGCAATGCGTTGTTGCAGTAGATGCTAGCAGGGACACACGACCACACGCTCTCGCTATCATAGCAGTTTTGGATCAGCGATTGGCAGCGAGGAAGGGCATTGTCCATCGCCTGGCAAGACTGCGGGTCGAGCACAGCCGGCCACCCTCCGTCACCGCAGGCCATTGGCCGATAGTATTCGTACTGGGTGTATCCATCGGTCAGCCCGTTGCCAATCAAGACCGAGGTAAGCTTGATATTGGTTTTCTTGTGTGACAGGATTTCTGATGCGAAGACGGGAATGTAGTGCCCAGCATACGACTCCCCGGCAATGTGGAAATCCTGCTTGGCATACTCGGGGAATTGCTCAAAGAAGAGGGTAAGCAACGCATAGACGTCCTTGCCAGCAGCCACGGTGTTGGAGACGCTGGAGCTGGAGTAAGAATAGCCGACATTGACCGGTTGGTCCAAGAAGATGACGCTGGCGTTGTCATTCCAGGAGTACGGGTTCGGAACCAGTTGAAGCTTCTCGTTGATGCGCGAGGGTCCGAGCTCGAGGAACAGACCGGTCAAAGAAGAGCAGCCTGGGCCACCGTTGAGCCACAATACAACAGGGTCATTCTCTGGGTCGTTTCTCGACTCGAAGAACCAGTAAAACAGGTGCTTGTCGTTTTCGTTGTCATCCAAATATCCCGAATATTGTTTGACATCGGGATCGACGCCCAATGAGCTGGGGTCGACCTTCTTAACTCGCAGGTCATATGTGTCAAGCTTGCCATCGAGATAACGCTCTTTCTCTCCGTCGGCGTTATCGACCCAGACACTTTGGACATCGGCGCCACGGACAATGTGGTCCCATTCATGATCCGGTCGTCGGGTGTGTTTCTTGGGCATAGAGAAGAAGCTAGCGCGGCTCATATCTTCGGGGTACAGCGCTGCAACCTCGTCCCAGATCTCCGCAGCTTCCTCAGTAAGACCACGAAGGGCATCCTTAAGATGGTGCAGCTGGTTACCCAGGACGTTTTTGGCTTCGGTGGGGAAGGACTTGGGGAATTGGAGTGGCTGCTGTTGAGGAGCGATAGCAGCAGAGGCCGCTCCAGCCAGCAGGAGGGGAGAAAGGGCCTTCATGGCAGAGGACGGGGTGAATGGAATCGATCAGGTTCGACTACTGGGCCAGCTAAGGCAGCAGCGAAAATCGATGTCGTTGTCAGACTGGGAGTCCGTCTCAATAGAGATAAGCAGTCTAGTGAGCTTCCCACAGTCACAAGTTGGAACTGAAGAGATAGAGAGAGATGATAGAGAGAATACAAGACAGAAGAATGTAAGACGAGAGGGAAGATCAATGTCGGAGACGGGGACTGCGACTCGTAATGAAGCAGCCTGTTGAACCCTGTTCCCGTTGCTGGACAACCGTCACCGGAGCTGTTTCATCCAATCGAATGACGACAACATTCCAGGAGAACTGAGGACAGATAGCGGGCACGTGACAGTTATCGCTCACGTGAAATGGCCGCTCGCTGACTAAGTAATTTCTTGGCGCGGCGCACTGTTGGATTTGATTGAATTTTTGGCAAGTCTCAGAACATTGTCCATCGCAACCGTCAACCGTCAACGCAATCGACAAGGAGAGACTCGCCCATCATGTGTAAGTCTATACTGATTCTTCACTGTCGCTATTACGCCACATATGGGACAGCAATATACCTTGCTCCAAGTCCCCGGCATGTTGCGACAACAGCGAAATGACATTTGCTAACAATCGGGCAGCTCTCGTCAGTGGGGAGAAGTCGAACTGTATGTTCATCCCAACCTCTACTCTAGAGGATGCACTCTAATGATTACCACAGTCCAGTTCATCCTCCGTCTTCTCAACACCAACGTCGATGGCAAGCAGAAAATCATGTACGCCCTGACCCGAATCAAGGGTGTCGGACGACGCTACTCCAACCTCGTCTGCAAGAAAGCCGACGTCGACTTGAACAAGCGGTACGAACACATTATGGAAAATATCAAGGTTGCAAAGAGCGGGGACTAATCAATACACGACAGTGCTGGTGAAATCACCTCCGAAGAACTCGAGCGAATTGTCACCATCATCCAAAACCCTACGCAATACAAGATTCCATCATGGTTCTTGAACAGACAGCGCGACATTGTGGACGGCAAGGACTCGCAAGTGCTGGCAAACGGTATGGAAAGCAAGCTGCGTGAGGATTTGGAACGTCTCAAGAAGATCCGAGCACACCGTGGTCTCCGTCACTACTGGGGTCTCCGTGTCAGAGGTCAACACTCCAAGACCACCGGCCGAAGAGGACGTACGGTTGGTGTCAGCAAGAAGAAGGGTTAAGCGATCCTGGCTGTCACTGTGGTGAGATTTCTGTGGCGATTACGGTGGTGGAATGACGCTTGACCAGAATTCGCAGAGGCAGGAGAAATTCTTCAAGAAGCGCGAAAAAAGCACAATCGGCATGGCTGGGTTTTACACCTGGTGCAACAGTGCCACAATTGGGACATGGAAAGCCCACTGATAGTGGACTTGCGAGCAATCAAATGGCATAAAGTGAAAATTCCACCTTGTTTCCTTCACCGTTCAATTGTGAGTGGCTTTCTTTGTGGCTGTCCCTCATGCAGTGTGATGAAAGCGGTGACTATGGCGACGTGGGACAAGCAAGCAGGAGATGAAGAGTGCTACATGACCAGGTGTGCCATGCGCTGCAACTCCTAGCTTCGTCCCGCTCTTGACGAACTTCGGATTCATCTACCCACTGATGAGAGTCCAGGGCTGTTCTAGTTCTATTGTTGTGCTTGGTTGTCTCTCCCTTCCGTTTTGCAGGTACCTGGAATCCGCATGTCTGTGCCCATGCACATCTATCTGCACTGCGCATTGAGTCCTGTCTCCTGTCGTTGCCTCGCAGCAGCCACAGAATGGTCTAGAAAGGAGCCTCACCGCAAGGGCAATCTGAACCCCAGCCACAGCAATCCTTGACCGCACTCCAACATCGTCACTGACTTCTGGAGAGAACGGTACTCCTTTTCATCCGGAATCCTCCTGTTGAGTGATGCAACCTTCCGACCCGATCAGGGACTCTGCTGCAGTCGGGTCCAGAATCCGGGCCTTGGTATTGGTACACTTGGTCCTTGTTCCGTCACGCTCTGCTGGGTTTGTGTCACTCGGGAAGCTATTTCTGGCAGCTTCACAAAAATTTCCGAGCAGCTGGCGCTCGTCCAACAGTCTCCAACCCCATGTGTGTGCAGGAGGACCAGATAAGCGGTGGGCTGGGTGTGGCATCACGGGCAAACAGCATGCAAGGGGCACTCCAAGACTCATGCGACTCCTGCGCTTCCTCCCCTTGTAGAGCACACACCGCCGAAGATCCATATTGAAGAACTGGCTGACTGTCTTCTGGAATGTCTCAGTTGCAATTCCGCTGGGTAGCATTCTGGAAGGAGGCTGTTTCGGTACAACAAGGTGCGTGCTGTTCAATAGAAGGGTGCGCTTGTCTATCAACAACCGCCAAGCAAGTGCATACATGCAAACCATTGGTGTTTGTGTCCAGATCCAGCTTCTGCTGGCTGCTTTCACAGGACAAGACGAAGAGAAAAGGCTGGTGAGAAGCATTGCTGTTTGACCTCTGGGTTACGGTGTGGAAGGAGCAGGCTATAAAACCCTGACTTCCACTCACCTCACTTTCACTCTTCCTTCATCTCACCTCAACATCAATCTCAACCTCATCACTCAGCACTGTGCTCTTGCTTGGAGATTGACGGGACACATTTACACTTTCCTTGCTCGGTGTTGCCACTCCTCCCGTTTTCGACGATCACGCTTGCTGCACCTCCTCATCATCACAGTGATGGCTTCCTTCTTCGCTTTTCTCGCCTTCATCGCCTTCATCGCCCTTCTTTCTTCCGCTGCGTCAGCATTCTCCGGCAACTTTGAGCTCACCAACGTTGTTGTCTCCTCTCCCTTTCAAGCAGATCCCACGTCGACTCAGAGCACCTATGTCCAATGTGAGTTGAGACCTATAACGTCTCACACTCCGCGCAATCTAGCTGTTGTCCACTTCTGACGAATAACAGTCGACTTCTGTGACGAAGATACCCCTGAAGTTGGTTCCACTCACTGCTGTGTTGAATGGGCCGTGGGCTTGAGCCCGCCTACCTCTGCGGCGAACACCTGCGACAACAGCACCTTCGACGTCCTCGTCACCTCGTGGAATGGAGTTGGAAATCTCTCATTGCGGTTGGGCCACCAGTACATTGACAACAGGTATGTGAAGCGAGGTCGTCGTCAGAATTTCATTTCCAGGTCACGGGTCTGACTGAAACAGCGTTGGTCAAGCCCCATACAACATCCTCACCAAATACTCCGATTTCAATCTGACGTATCCCGCCACCGACTACTACCAATGTGACATGGGAAACGCAGATTGTGTATCCGATGACGGTGAAGTGATCATTGCGAATGTCACCACAGCCGTTGCGTGAGCACGTCAACCATGACCTTGCATTGCGACGCATCCAGCGTGGCTGCAACGACAGCGAGAGACGACTCCCGGCGGCTGACTGAAGAATGAAATGTGGATAGCAATGGACATGAACTCGGAGTACAGGGTGGCTGTCATGGACACAACGAATTGTCTGAAGTGCAAAAGACCAATGAAATTAATGCTTAATCAGAAGAAAGAAGACCAATGCAGAAGAGGGAAGCCATAGAGCACCAGCGTGCACGGAGCTATGCAGCGAAAGGCAGATAAAAGGATTACAATAGGACCTCGTACTTGCTGCTGTCAAAATCTCTTCTCTTCTGAAATCATACTGCCTGCGGAGTCTGTTCCCAGGCCTCCACTAAACAGCGTGTGGCTCTATCATCGTCAATTGAAGCTCTCCCTGAACCCTTCTGCGCCTAGACGATCCGTCTGGCCACTTTTCGGACCTTTCCGACTTTTCTGATGGGATCTCCTCAGCTACACTGGTAAGGGTGCTGGGTAGGTAGTATATGCGCGTGTTTCCTTACTCGGAAGGTCCCGTCACAAAGCAGTATCTCACTCGCTCACTCTTGCAAACTCAGAGTCTGACCATCATCGCCCAGTACCGGGTATTTACCAGTCAGACTTACCCCACCTGCCCAACTCACGCTCCACGAATCCCTTCACCACGGTATAGCCGCTCCGGCCTTGAGCTCTCTACCGCTTGTCTTCACGCTGGGTAGAGCGAGGACGCACGTCCTCAAGCGGGTGATGCAGAGCGGGCGGCGATTGCAGGTCGGCCACACAGGTGGCGCTGGATGAGAAGACACAAGTGCTCGGCACAATCAGTGCCAACAGCGGATTTCCCGTGGAACCGACAGTCTGGAGAGGGGAGCTAGTCAGACTTTGTGGAGAAGCACCACCTCTTGTGGGAATACATATACCTAGGTATTGAAGGGGCCCGCTTCCGACCAAGACATATTAACTGAAGGTGACACAAGAGTCGACTGTTTTCACTGAGAAAGAGACAACCTTCACTATCTTCACTTTTCTTTCCATATATATAACCTACTCATATTCCACCGCCACCATGTCGGCCACAACAACCAGCACAATGACGACTCGACTCCATTCCACCATTCCACCCTTCCCAACCGACCTAGTCCACGCGCCAATCGCTGAAATCTCCTCCAAAGCACTCCTGGAAAAGGACCCTGCATCCACAGCTGCAGTCTTACAAGCATGCCAGACCTACGGATTCTTCTATCTCGACATGGCCGACTCGGAACCGGGTCGCGAACTCCTCACCGAGGCGGAGCAGCTCCACGACCTCAGCAAGAAGGCACTGACTCTGCCCTTCGAGGAGAAGGACAAGTACGATTTCCGCAAGACGGGCTCGTTCTTCGGGTACAAGCCCGCGGGCACTGTCAAGTTGACCGACAAGTCGCAGCGTCCGGACAGCACCGAGTTCTTCAACATCGGCAAGGACTGTCTCTTTGGCGTGTCCCCAAGCCGCACATATCCCGAAATCATCCAGGATGCGAGACCACTCCTAGAGGCATTCTGCAAGGGTGCGCATGAGATGGCCATGACGATCCTGCGCACACTGGCACGAGCGTTTGGCGAAGAAGACGAGGACATCTTCGTCAACCTCAACCGCTTCGAGGAATCATCCGGTGACCACATCCGCCTGACACTCAAGCCTCCTTCCGACCCAGCAAAGACCGACATCCTGGGCCTCCCCTCCCACACCGACTTTGGCAGCGTCACCATCCTCTTCAACTGGCTCGGCGGGCTGCAGATCGAGTCGCGCACCCCCGGCCGCGTCGGCGAGTGGGAGTACGTCAAACCCTTGCCGGGCAAGGCCATCATCAACCTGGGCGACGCCATGGTGCATTTCTCCAACGGCTCTCTCAAAAGCGCCAAACACCGCGTCGTGCCATCCCCCGGCGCGCAAGCTGGCATGGAACGCATCAGCGTCGTCTACTTTGTCCGCCCCACGCACCACAGCCCGATGAAGCCCGTGGGGAGATTCGACGACGTTGCCAAACAACAGGACCGTGTCAAAGTAGCGGGCAAGTTCTCGGACGGCATCGATGACGGCAAAGTCTACACGGCGAGGGAGTGGCTCGAGAAGCGGTACACGCAGCTGGCCTCGAAGAATTGATGCTTCTTTGGCCAAATCTCTATCTAGCATTTGGTGCACTGCACACGGCACTTGGCACCCGCCGCCATGTCGGGTCTTGGAAATAATGGATTCATGAATGGTCATGCATGTGGTATCAATCAACGACAGTAATGGGGTGATCCGGGGTTGTGGGGGGGCCAAAAACATGGATTATCACACGTCAAACAGCGCTTCGCTCAATGTACTTTTGACCTTTCTTCGTTACTTACTGGAAAAAGGGGGTGAATGGCTAGCGAAGACACATGACCTAGACACTGCTATCGACCCTAGGAACTAGGTACCCATGCAATTAGGTTGACAATTATTCTGCATGACTTCTCTCAAGTCGACTTCCGCCAATAAAGTCCTTCGTCCACAACAAATCGAGATATCGATGGCAACTTGGATTTGTGACATGGTAGTCGACGACGACGGTGGCGAGGCCTGCCCGAAGCTGGACCTCGGGCTTGTAACTCGCAAAGGGGCTTTGCTTAGGCCTGCTTCTCGGCCCGGCCCATCTCCACGTCCGTCCTCGGCCAGAAGTGGCTCAGGTCGCCCACGGGCAGTTTGATGGCGAGACGCATCTCGGCGGCCATCATGACAAAAGTCATATACCAGCCCAGACAGCCGACCACAAAGAGCAGAGCCCCGCCAGTCTGTTTCGATTTCCCAATGTTAGCGTCCCGTTGCACCACCAGAACACAGACGATTTTCGAATAGCCAACGATCGCAACAGATGCGTTCTAGGCAAAGAAGTCACGGCACCTTTTGATCGGGGGCAAAGGACGAACTGACCTTTTGCAAATGTCCAGCATTAACATAATCTCCGGTGCTGACTTTCCAGTAGGCAGCGCTCAAGACCCACGCGCCGAGAGTAACGAACAAAAAGATGAGCGCAAACACAAGATTCGTCTTGAGCGTAAAGATGAAAAAGGTAAACAACGCGAATCCCCATACAATCAAGTACAGGGCGATGACAGCGTTGTACTCCTTTGAGGCTGATCCAACCACGGCGTTGGTTCCACTGGGCGAGTACGGCGTCGCGAGACCGAGCGTGGGCAGCTGGAGCATGCCGAAGGAGAGCCAGAAGACAGCAAAGAGACCGCAAACCATCATGGAGAAGAAGTTGCCCCTTGTTCGACGTCAGGATCAGACAAATAATGGGATCGGGGACGCGGTGAGGAAAATTTCCACACCACTGGAGAAGGACTTTCAAGTGACATACATGATCCATTCGAAGATTACTGTCAAGATGAGGAGGACCGGGCCGACGAAGAAGAAGATACCGCTGTATACCAAACGTTAGCAAGCACAGCCTTGTAGGGCAAATTTTGGAGCGATGGCTGGATTATGGAGGTTCTTACACCACAGGTGAGAGGCCGCTGGCGCCACCCCAGCCCATCATGACCATGGCAAAGGTCATGGTGGAGATCACGAAGCTATCCACTCATCAGTATTCCAGTCCACAAGGTGATACTTGCAGAGCATACCCAACAAAACCGAGAGGAGTCGGGTTGGCGAATTTCTTGATGTTGTCGCCGGGATGGGGAACTTTGGGAGTAAGGTAGAGCTGTTCAGGTCGAGTGGTATTAGTGTTCCGAGCTTGAAGCAGGGATGATGCGCTTCGGCAGAGCCGTGAGACTGTATGCGCACCTTTTCGAAAAGTTCTGGACTGATAGAGATCGCGCCTGAAGACATGGTGTGCGACAAGCCTGGCTTCTCCTCGATCATGTCCCTCTCCGTGGAGGTAGGAGTGTGTTGAAGTTCAGCCGCCATCTTGGACGTGTGTTTCTCTCGCAGATCAGTCACAAAACAAAAATTAGACAACACGGCAGGATTGGAAGGGCTTCGAACCGGAGCAGGGGCAGCTATTTCAACCGTGGCCGACGGAGATCAGGCCACAGCAGCTTCCACCCTCTTTATTTGATTTCATACGATCTTCTGGCCCTCGCCTGCACCCTCCATCTTCAAGGGCACCATGGGTGATGACAGGACGTGGGGCTAGGACATTGATGCAGACCCTAGCTGGAGCCCAGCTTTGTGATGTGGACAATGTGAAAGGAATGAATGCTAACTGGTCAGGGTTAAACTGCCGACCCCTTTTGCTGCGCAAGGCAGGCATCTCGAATGCATCCGATGCATCGGTCACAGAAATAATTCCATTTACTTTTTCTTTAGCGGGACGGACTAGACGTCGCGTGGCTCAATGTCATCCAGGATCAGAGGAGTGCACGGCCCAGAGCCAGGGTCGGCGAGGGTCAATTGAGCTCCTGTGAGCATGGAGGAAAGCCAATGGAGGAGAGACATGGCGTTCTGCAACTGCTCGGATTTGATGGTCCCCGTAGGACATTAGGAATGGCTGACTGGAACGACCCCGCAAGGGCATCATTGGCGCCTCTCCCAATGGCTGGCCTGTTAGCTCGAATGGCAACAACCAGGCAGGATTGATTTAGCTTCGAGGATTTCCATCGGGCAATACGTGGAGGTGGAGCGTGGAGCTGAGTGGAACCGTGGAGGAGAAAGGAGAGGAGGTAGTAGCCACGGCGATGCCAAAAAGAGCTGGGTGTATACGAACGGTCAGCCATCCTCTATGGACATGGTCAAGGCTGGTGAGGGCCATTTCCCCACAGAACGGACAGGAGGGTGAACGTGGAGGCTGGGGTTGGTGCCCCGAGACGGTCGGACGAGCGTTTGCAGGTCGTATGGGGCTACGCCACATCCTGCTTTCATTCGCCTGGGCAAGAGGCGGTGGGCGCAACTCGAGCTGGAACCGAGGCCAGGTCGGTCGCATGATGTGCCCGATTCAGCCGGTGATGATGCGACGATGCATGGGCAAAGGCCATTTTGCGCGGCGGGGTTGCAGGGAGATTTTAGGAGATAAAAATAAAGAGGACGAGGTAGAGACGAGAAAGACGAGAGGGAGAAAAAGGCGACGCGAGGAGGTTGAGATGGACATTGCGCATTAATATTTTTCCGAAACCATTGGGTGCTGGGGAGGACTCGACCGCCTACGAGGGTACAGGTATTGAATACCCAACCTTGAACTATGAGAGAGTCCATACTCAACAACGAGCACCCGTCCTTACCAACGACTATCCTACACTCAACAACGACCCCCGAAAACATCGAACTCCCTCCTCCGTTGGTCAGGCACCGGATGGGGACGTACCGCAGTCGGCGTTAGTCAACCAATTCGAATGCTACAGGTGTCGGTTCAGAAGAAGCAGCAGCTTAATCTACCTAGGTAGGGTTGGAGTTAGACGCGGTGAGTTCCAGCCATTCTGGCACTGGACCTTGCTGTATATCTGCAAATCGCAGTCGTCACTGTTACAGTGTCATCTTGGCGGCATCCTTCATCTAGGAGACCCCGTTGCGGGCGCTAGGCGTCAGATACTGGATGTAGGCGGTATGGTAGTGGTAAAGGTAATGTGTCAGACAGTGATAGATATAGGTGGCGAGGTAGGTGCGTCGCAGTTGCCATGGCCAGGAATCGTCTGTTCAAACTGTCCCCCTTGGCCTTGCAGGATTTCCTTGTTCTGGGCAACATCCACTGGCTGTCCTGTTGATCCTTGGCCTATTTGTACATCTGGAGTCCGTGGTGGGGAAGGACCAGGGGACCGCGTCAATTCAGATCCTGTCACCAGGCTTGGTACTGCATGAGCAACATTCAACGGGATGGGCACGACCGAGACAACAGAGACGTTGATATCTTCCTGGATGTTCACTTCATTTGTCGAGGAGGGTGCGTCGACGTGTTCTTGACGTTGAACATAGACTTCTGCCAGCTTTGTCGCTGCTTGTCTCAACTTGCTGCGGACGGCTGCGTCGTTGAGATAGGCTTCTGTCCTCGTCTCGATGACACTCGGACCGTTGGCGCCCACCACGGCCTGCCAGTCGTCCAATTTGATGTCATGGATGCCTGTGTCGGCGCTGAATCGCTTGTAGAAAAGTCGTTCGGGGTTATCTTCCGATAGATACTCCAACTGACTTGCTACATCCTCAGAGTTCGTGGCCATTTTGACAAGGTCTGCCAAAAGATGAGACATTGTCACTAGGCTCTTTGGCAAGAGTCTCGTCCACCACGGGTGCTTCTGGAGCCGCGGAATATCAGCGTTCTGCGGTAGCGTCCCGGTTCCGATGTTGATCATGACGAGCTGTCTGGTGGTGGCAACCTCGTGATTCGCTTCATAGTGGATTCGACTTTCCCACGAAGGATTGTTGGTCTTGCCATAACCACCGTCCACAAAAGCTCTCTCTTCGATAATCATCTCTTCAAAATATGAGGGAGCTGCAGAAGTCGCTCGTGCAGCATGCCGTACTTTGAGATCGTGCCTCAGCATATGGTGTCTATACGGTCCCTGGCATTCATCCGTGCAAAAGAAAACATCGTTCCGGAGTGGCATCTCGTGGCAGAGGACGGTGCCTCTCATGTTATTCTGCTGAGTGGCCGACCGCATCTCCAGGTCGACTGGTTGATTGCTGGACTTCAACAAATCCTCAACGGCTGTTTCGAGCCTCTTGCCCGAATATTTCGACAGATCAGAGCCGAAGACTCGCTTGAGAATTGGACGCTGCTTTGCAAAGATGTCTCTCGACAGCTTCTTGTACTGTTCTATGCATTCGTCCAAGGACATGTCCAATTTGGCCATCATGAGGACGATTAGTCCACCCGTGCTGGTACCGACGGCAATGTCAAAGAGATCTTGTGGTTTGACCATGCGATGTCCGGCCGGTAGCTTTCCATTCTCGACCAACACCTGAGTCACAAGAACCAGAAGGTATCTCAAGATCAGGAGAGAAGAGAGGCCGCGCACACCACCACCATCTGAGGAAACGGTTAGCCCCATCACTTTAGGTTAAAAGTTGGAACATTGTGGTACCAAGTGACAGCATTGCAATGGGCCACGAAGACCGCGACCCTGCTCCTTCAACGGTCGGCGGCCCCATGGCTGCAGCGCAATTTGACTGCTCGTATAGATCTGGTTGTTCGCTAAGATGAAGGTAAACGGTCAGGCTCTGAGCAAAGGTGTTCTCTGTTGAAATTATAGTTTCCGATATAGGCTGAAGTTTTGTATCGCAGTAACAAAGGCGGACTCACCTCATATTTAAGGCAGCAAAGAAAGCCCATCCGTGAGAGCGTAGGTTGGGGCCATTGCAAAGGTTCCCAGGCTGATTTCACCGGTTGCACAGCAAGACTGGGTTTGATAGGTCAGTACCGGGCCAGGCGGGCGTAAGGCTGGATTTCGAGACAGGACTAGGCAACCGGGCGATGCACTTTGGGGGCTCTTGCTGGCCATGACACAATGGAACGTGGCTGCGCACAGAGATATTCACGCATCAAACGATGTTTTTGGTCATTTTCTGAAACCTAGGCGACTTCACACCACTTGCGAGTGCAGATGTCACGCACGCTCCGGCAGTGACAGGTCCTTGGCTGCCTCTTCGGCTGAGCAAAGTCTCAACCTGCTCAGAACTCAGCCTTAAAGGTGTGGCGAAGACATATCTGAAGAAAAGCGGTTCTTCATTCTTCTGGAACCTCTGTTCCATACTTTCTTACCAAATTTCTGCCACACAGCGATATCAACAGAATGAGTCAACAGCAGCCGCTGAAGATACTGACCTTAGGTATGTGCAGACATTTGATATCGTTGTCGACATTCGTGCCTTGAAATCCACTGACTTAAGCAGACGGCGGGGGCCTCCAAGCACTGGCGACATTGAGCAGTCTGAACGCAGTCTGTAGGGCTATTGCCAATCAAAATGGAGCTGATCGGCCTCCTGCACCGCACGAGTTGTTCGACATCATTGCCGGTGTTGGCACGGGGGGGTAAGTGAGGTCGAGGCGTGAGAGTGCTTCTCTAACGAGGTATTAGCTGGATTGCGCTGTTGCTTGGACGATACTGTCTCGATATCACCACTTGCACGGCATTTTATATGGAGATCGCGACGAAAACCGACATCAATATGAGTCAGTCGTCCTCGAGGAGGAATCGCCCATTCAAGTTGGATCAGGACCGGCTCATGACTGTCGTTGAAGAAACGCTCCAGCGATATGGCCTTGATCCGTCTCTCATGGCACGAAAGGGAGGCACTTCAGGCCTGGGAAGACGTCCCAAAGGCAGCAGATGCAAATACGCGTGCGTACCCTCCTCTGATCAATGCACAATTCCTGACCATAGCCAGATTTGCTGCTGGCGTAGTTCCACGGGGAGAAAAACAGGCTCCAACATATGCGTTGTTCAGGTCTTATGATGTCGAAGGGAACCCAAAAGACAGGTTGATGGGGAGTCCGAACCCAGAAAGCTGTCAGGTTCCAGAAGTCTTTTGTGCTACTGGCGCCGCCAAATTCTTCTTGAAGCCGTACAAAATCGGAGACACTGTCTTCTTCGACGAGATATTCCCGCAGTCGCACCCGATTTCCTCATTGGCACTCGATGAAGCACTCCGCATCTACGGAACAGATGTCGAAATCTCAGTCCTGCTGAACATTGGACCAGGCATCCCCGTAGACAAGGACTGTGAGGAGCTCGATCTCATGTCTCTCGGACCTATCAGTCGCCTGACCCGGAAGTTTAGTTGGCCTTTGGGCAGACGTCTCTCGCTGAAACAAAAATTGCCATTCGCCGAGAAGAGCCTCGAAGCGGCGCAAGAGGACCTCAAGCTCACTACTAGCCCAAGTGAAACCGCACTTAGGCTGGAAAGTCAGAGGCGAGAAGATATTCGGGCCAGACTGGGACGGATGTACGGGACGCCGGGAGCTGACAAGTATCATCATCTTGGACCTGCATATTCCGTGGAACGAGCTTCCCTGAATGATGTCCACGCCATACGTCGGCCACAATCTGGATCTGGCGGCCTCAAAGAGCAGCGCAAAATCGAGGCGGAAAATGTCGTGAGGCAAGTCTGGGTGGGTGCTGCTGCATAAGGAAGGGCATGATTTTTCCTGGCGTTCCGAGGGGTTTGTAACTAGGTACTGTACCACTTGGTTAGCTACTTCACACAAATGAATCGTAGATGGATTGGACCGCATCGGAGCTCATTGGCCGATCACTGCAGTGTTCAGTGTTCAGACTCTGCCTCACCTTTGGACCCTGCCCTATCAATCTTGATCGCTGGGTCTAGGAAACATGGCAGAAGCAGGAGTGGCAGCACAACAGCCCAAGGTGCAAGAAATCAAGCGAACCAAAAACCTGGATCGGAAGGTAGTCGCTAGGAGCTACTGCATCCGCGTAAGGGCCGGAGGCGGGAAGAACAACCAAGCAATGTCAAGCTCGCTAGATCCCGTGGGAGTAGCTGTGGTTGAGGATAATCTGTGGAATCATTAGGCCTGATTGATTGTCCAGTAGTGGAAAAGAGGGTTGCGGGACGAGGAGGGGGAGAAGTTTGGTGTTGTCCCAGACATTTCAAGGCCAATCAATTAGGAGACACCCAATTAGCAGGCTAGCCCCTGAGAAGATATTAGTGCCACTGGTCAACTCTCTGGGCACTTTGGGGACTTGGTCAGAGAGCCCAATAGCCTAACCACCCCTAACAGTACCTGGTTGTGCTGAGAAAGAGCTTGTTGGCTCGTGGGCTGTGCGGTCCTGCTGTGCTGCCCCTCATACATACCTGCCTACGAGGAAGTCCCCCACCATGCACACCAACCTTTCCATCCAATTGTCACCTCAATCGCTGAAACTTGCTCTCATCATCCAATCCCTCTCTCAGTCATCTGCAGTGGATGCAGTGACCACCGCCCGAACTTCCCTGAAGCTTCGTCATGCCCTGACGACAATCCAGGAATGTAATGAGAGCATGAGCTCCTTGCTCACCCAATCATCTCGCTGTCACTTGCAGCTCACTTGAGCTGTCACTCCCTGCTACCAGAACAGGATCCTGCACAGCTCGAGTACCCTTTCCACGCGTCAATCCTCCTTGTCTTTTCTTCTTTTCTTCTTTCTTCTTCCTCACCGCCTTGCCTGCTGTCGGACGTTGGGCTGCCAGTCATAACCTGTTCAACTTTCCTTCGATCACTTCCTTTCCCTTCCTCGACCTCCACATTACCTTGTTCCATTTGAGACTTTGTCCCTTCTGAAAATCGAACGGTCAACATGGTTCACTTAGCCCAGGTGACGAAAGACCCTCACAAGGGCGAGAGCAGTGAATTTGGGGCTCCAAGACGCCGGGCTTCGGTGGTTCCTGGTCTCGAGCATATCTCTCTTGAGCCTCCCGGGGAAGATGAGTTCTCCACCTCCGTCTATGGCTCCCGCTTCGCTGCAGAGGATCTTCCATCACACGAGATCCCTGAGAAAGAGATGCCAAAAGAGATTGCGTATCGTATGATCAAAGATGAGCTCAGTCTTGACGGCAATCCTATGCTGAAGTGAGTCCAAGCCCTCGAAACACCTACGTTGAAGCTGACAAGACTCCGTAAACAGCCTGGCAAGCTTTGTCACCACATTCATGGTACGTTGCAAACGGCCACCTTCCACAAACTCAAGTGCTGACTTACAATCCGCGTCCAGGAAGAGGAAGCCGAGAAGCTCATGACCGATGCATTCTCCAAGAACTTCATTGACTACGAAGAATACCCCCAGTCGGCCGAGATTCAGAACCGTTGCGTCAATATGATTGCCCGTCTCTATAACGCCCCGGAGGCTGAGGATGGGAAAAACGCAATGGGAACCTCCACAATTGGGTCAAGTGAGGCCATCATGCTTGCTGTCCTGGCCATGAAGAAGAAGTGGGCAAACAAGCGCAAAGCCGAAGGAAAGGATTTCTCAAAACCCAACATCGTGATGAACAGTGCCGTCCAGGTGTGCTGGGAGAAGGCGGCTCGCTACTTTGACGTTGAGGAGAAATATGTGTACTGCACCGAGGACCGCTATGTTATTGACCCGGAGGAGGCTGTCGAGTTGGTCGATGAGAACACTATCGGTATCTGTACCATTCTCGGCCTGACCTATACCGGCGAGTACGAAGATACCCAGATGATCAACGACCTTCTGGTCGAGAGAGACATTGACTGCCCAATCCACGTGGATGCAGCGTCTGGCGGCTTTGTTGCTCCTTTTGTCAATCCCAACTTGGTCTGGGACTTCCGACTGCCCAAGGTTGTCAGCATCAATGTCTCGGGTCACAAGTATGGTCTGGTCTACCCTGGTGTCGGCTGGGTTGTCTGGAGATCACCTGAGTACTTGCCCAAAGAACTGGTCTTCAACATCAACTATCTCGGCGCTGACCAAGCTTCCTTTACCTTGAACTTCAGCAAAGGAGCTAGCCACGTCATCGGCCAGTACTATCAAATGATCCGACTTGGCAAGAGAGGTTACCGCAGCATCATGCTCAATCTCACCCGCACGTCTGACTACCTGGCTGCGCAGCTGAGAGCGCTAGGCTTCATCATCATGTCGCCTGGCGGTGGCCGATCACTTCCTGTGGTTGCATTCCGTCTCGACCCCGACAATGAACAGATGTTTGACGAATTCGCCATTGCCCACCAGCTTCGAGAACGTGGCTGGGTTGTCCCTGCCTACACAATGGCCCCCCATAGCGAGGGCCTCAAATTGATGCGTGTTGTGGTCCGTGAGGACTTTAGCAAGCAACGCTGCGATTCTTTGGTCGCTGATGTCAAGATGGCGTTGCAAGTGCTCGGAGAGATGGACAAAAAGACAATGGAGCGTTACCAAGAGTACGTTGCACGCTGTTCCCCTGTTTCTTGTTCTTCTCTTTGCAGGCGTACTAACCGTGATTGGCAGACACGTGAAGAAGCATCACACCAAGACCGGGAGGAGTGGTCACAATGCCAGTACCTACAAAGATGAGAAGCATTCTCTTCAGGGCAAGCATGGGAAGACCCATGCTATCTGCTAAGTGGTTGCGCTGAGATCCTACCTTGCTGTGACTCGGAGCAAACATGGTCGAAGCAGTCTTCCATGCCAAGCAGAGGTGTGCTTGGGCAGATGAATCGCGCTTCTAGGGGTCAGGAAATAGAGCGGCGAGACCATTCACCGTCATTGAAAACACAGACATAACACTGCCGGAATCAAAGGCTGATGCACGATGCTAAAAGTCCAATTCGAACAATTGTTGCGAGTTCATGTGTCGTGTCATGTCGTGTCGTTTCTTTTGAGTCGTCTGCTTCGCTAGGTAATAGTTGGAGGAGATGCCCAACTGCAGTAACTACTCCCTTCGGCATACATGTAAATACATGGCCATCAACCAGTTGATGATTGGCTGTGGGAAGGCGGTAGGGTCTTCCATCCATCGCCCAGCGTTATGCTATGACGCTCATTTATCTCCCTCATCCACTCTTCACTCTCTGTATGATCTGCGTCTGTCTGGACTGTTCGGTGATGGTGAGCCAGACTTCTTTGCACTTAATGACGCAATATCAACAGTTTCGGAATGCAAAGGGCAACTCGGTGAGTTGATCATTGACAGAAGCAGAGTTTCATCATCGTGTGTCACTGAACGTATTGCTATCCAATATATTAAACACAATATCCTGGACGTTGGTCTAGTCGATCCAAGATCTTACACACACTGCTACGGCAATACCAACCAAAGGAATTCGTTGACTATAATCTCCTGTTATAGCATCGCCTACTAAACTCCAGAGCAAGATGACGCCCAACATCGCGAAAGGTCAAACCGACACCTCCAAGTTCACAGGACAAGGGCCCGAGTCCAAGGAAGCACATCCACACAATAACCCTGTCATGGAGTATAATCCTGCTCCAGGTGCCAAGGTGAGTAGATGGTAAAGAGTTGTGACTACGCCCACCCAAGTCATTTGTCTCTGTTGGACTACCCATGCTTCCTTTCTGCCTACGTCTCCGCGTCCAAACATCATAGGCCGGAACACTGACAACGCAATTCCGCTCACTACAGGCTCCGATGTTGAGCTCCGATGGCTCAGTCGGGAAGCAGTTCACGGCAGAGTGAGTCCCCACGCTGGCTCCCTATCCCTCATCAGCTCAACCTCCTCCGAGTTGGACATCGCTCTAACTTTGGCAAACCTCAGTGGTGCTATTGGTGGCACAGCTCAAAAGATTGGAGGTCCCTTGGACCAAAATGGAATGATCGGAGGAATGTTCAAAGAGGACGGCGCGATTGGCGGGACAGTGAACAAGATGGCTGGTGGGAAATCATAAAAAGCAGACCGACAAATCAGGTATGAGAGCGAAGTGAATATTCAAGGCTATCTGTATATATATCTGGCGTTGCAGGGTGCACTAAATCAAGACAACTTCGCAAGAGCAAGTTGAGATCGATTGACACTTCGACAGAAAATGGCCTTGGTGATGACATGCTCCAGTATCGTTGGCACAACCAGCATCAGGGGAAATGAACCATTCCATGAGCACCTTGACACAAATTCGAGAACTTGCTGCGCTCGGTGTCCACCACGAGCGTCTTGATGACTTCCACCGTTGACATGTTGACCACGGACACCGATCCAGCGAAGATATTCGCCGTGAATCCAAGCTTGCCGTCCGGAGAAGCACGCAGAGTCAATGGCACACTTCCAATCTTGGTTTTGCCAACAAGCTTGTGTGTTTGCGAATCGTACACGGCCAGCCGGCCCTCGAAGCCCGAGCCCTCGGCAGAGAGATACTCGCCGACGAGGATTTTGCCGTCTCCGGCAACATATGTTGACAGGGCCGGATGTTCCAGTGGGATCCTGTCAACAATCTTGTCGGTCGCAGTGTCAATGACCAGAACTTCGGGGTTCTCTGGGATGTTGCTTAGTGAAGCGCCGGGGGTCGGAAAGTAGGCATGCTTTCCGTCAAGCGAGATGCTACACTCTTCTGACCCTCCGGGGGTTTCGATCTTTCCTATCATCCGTTCGTTGTACAAGTCAAGAACGGAGATGAAATCCGCGGTCTTGTTGCAGGTGAAGGCCTTTTTCCCGTCAGGTGTCACCACGAACCAATGCGTCTTGGTCGAGCTCTCGGCTTGCTTGATGACCTTGCGGGTCTCCAGGTCGATCCCAATCACTCCTCCGCTGGAGCCAGTTTCGTGCTCTTCATAGCTGGACCACAGAATATCCCGTTCCGCATCGAGGACGAGACCATGAGGGCCGAGTGCCGGTTTTGTTTCAATGACATCAATCACCTCTTTCTTGTCCGGGTCAATGACAGAGATTTGATGGCGGTTGTCCCCATGCGTCCAGAAGTGTCCATGATGGTAGGCGTGGCTGCAGTACATGACATTTCTTTTGCTGTCGAATAGGAGCTCATGCGGTTCTGAGATGAGGTCTGTCATGTATGCCGTTCTTTCGCCCGACGCAAGGTCGAAGAAGCTGATGGTACTGCCAGATTGGCTGACAACCGCCAATGTTCCGGACATGGTGCTGGTCGTGCTTGGTTCGTTGAATTCTTAAACAAAACGAATATAATCCCCAATGTTTTTTTGTCACAATGTTTTTTGTTTGATAGATCGGATAGAGTCCATGACGGCCATGCTTTATATAGGTCAGACTTACACTGGCAATGCGCCCTCATATGAACTTCCATCCAACCTTGGAGTTCGGCCGAATCGGGTTCAACTCGCCTCTATCGCTTCTTAAAGAAATCCTTATGGCAGCGTCACTCACATGTATATCCGACGCCGCACTTCTCGGCCGAACCTGTCCTGTAGCAGGATCTGAGCATCGATCAAGCACAGCTCGGTGAAGATCATGCTCGTGTGGATTGGGCTGTGGCGAATCGTATCTCATTGATCACCCATGGACAGGCATATGGCTTGTTATGGCGCTCGAGTGCAAGCGCAAGGCCACCGGCGCGCGCCATCTTGCATTTAGGCCGACGTCCATCAGGTCTTAAGGGAAGACTGTCAAAGTCAACTTGGAAATGAGGTTGAGAAGGTAGGACAAAAAAGCGTTAGGACGGCGAGGTATTTCTAGAATGAGCTCGTGTTTCTTGACCTCGCTCTCGGTAAAAGCAGCAAATCCTATCTTTTCTTGGCACTGGCAGGGCCGTCGTCGTCCTCCGCCCCCGCCCCCGCCTCCATCTCTAGCTCTGTCTCAACGACCAACGTCCCGGGGTCCGGTCAACATTGACTTTCGCTTTCTGCCTTCTCCACCCCTGAGTGTCTCCGCCGTCTACGTGCCCCCAGAGTAGGGACTCTTGGCAGCTATGGCGGGATACAAAGAAGGCCAAAGACTTGTACTCTTGGATCTGCCCGACGAGGTCTTGGTAGAGATAGTCAAATACTTACCACCGCCTCACAACCCGGAGGGATGTATCGAAGAAGAGATCTATGGCAATGGAGTTGAAACCTTTCGGGCAACATGCCGGAAGGCATTCCATCTATGTGATCCTCTCTGGTGGAAATGTCTCTCCGTCCACACCTATGGGCAATACGACAGGATCCGGGGTTTTCTGAGTCGCGATGCACTTCGACCTCTCTACGTCCGGCACCTGGAGCTTATGCCAGATTACCGATTTATCCGAGAAGTGGATGAAAATCTTCAAGACATGGCCGCGCTTACCTCTCTCTGCCCCAACCTGGAACGCCTGTGCATTTGGCCAAAATCCTATCTGGATGACGCTGGATGCAAACGCCTGGTTAAGAGATGGGAGGCCGTCCTGGCGACTCATTTTCAGTTGGCCAATTTCAGCAAGTTGCAATACTGCTATTTAAGACTCTGGATGTTCCGGCCCAAACTCCGACAGTCTCTAGTTATGCCTCTGCTGCGCGCTTCGAGGCTTGTCGACTTGACCCTCGAAAGCACCGACCTACGTGGCCTCTGGCTAGACTCCATCCCCATGCACTCGACAGCTCTCAAGAAGCTCAAGCTTCTCAGGTGTTGGGTCGACGAGCCCACGCTTGCCGCCATTCTTGGTGCTCCTCAGTCGCTGGACTCGTTTGAAATCTCTCTGCAGTTTCGTCATGAAGCCGGACCCATCACTGGAGAAGAAGAATATCGTCTCCTCCTGCAAGGGATCGAGCTTCTCACACGTTTGCAGCCAAATCTAGTGTCTCTGGGACTAACCTTCCAAGACGGCGCTGGGCTCGAGGTGGAGATGTTGAATGATGTGTTCGACTTCTCCCCACTGAGGTGCCTCAAGGAGCTTACCCTCAACGCATTGAGCACGTACTTCTTCAGGCCGCTATTGCAGAGGCTCGAGGCCCCTTCTTTGTGGTGCCCGGTCAATGGCCTTTACAAGCTCCCTGCCAGCTTGGAGCGCATCAACCTCTTGTCCGAGACAGAGGACATCGACCTGGCTGGGTTGGCAGACGCGCTGCTGAGACACCGCTACGCGGGTAAGAGTCTTCCCACGTCACTGCGGCTATTCTGCGATGTACAGAAGGAACATGAGCGGCCTCTCACGGCGGCGGAGCAAGTCACAGAGGATAGGAGTCTTGCGGCCATCGAGACACTCATGACACAGCTTGCATTTGTCGAGATCAAGTACTTGAAGCGATGGTTCGTGCATGACGAGGACCGACTGAATGGGAATATCTACAGCTGCACCAGGGCCCTCGAAGTGAAACGGACAGCCAATGCGGCGATTGTCGACAACTCCGGCCTAAATTCCGGATCGTTCGAAATGAAAGAAGATACTTACTCAGAATTGGAGTTCTTTTGAACACACCAAGGCCAAGGCGAATATGAGCAGCTATCAATTGAGACCCAAAGTGATTCGAAGACCATATTCAGCATGTGAAAGTAGTGTGATGCTGATGATTCCTCTACAGTCGCAATTCAGAGGTCGAAAAAGAGAGACTAGCCGAGGAAAAGGATTGACGGCAAGCTGGACGTGGAAATAGAGATATTCAGACCCGGACCCAGCGAACCATTCTTAGGGATTTATCTCACTGCAAGACCGCCGCCCCTGGCAACCACCCTACCGACGACGATCTCGGAACACTGTTCTTGGATGGATTTCTCAATGCCAGGCAGAGTGGCGTTTGGTCCTGGTTGCCGCGCGATCGCTATTGCTCAATGTGAGATGAGCTGGCTGCTGGCCTCCACCTTGACCAAGTCCATCCACCCCGGCGGTCGAGATTCATGTTCGCAGCAGACCAGAACGGGCCTCCTTTGCAAGGGGATGTGTACCAAAGAGGAGAAATTTGGGTCACAGGACAGACGCTTTGTTTCCACCGGAAAAAACTCAAGGACTCTCCTGCACCACACACTCGGGGGCCATGGATTACATCCGACATGATCTAAATACGACTTCCGTCTATCCTGGTGTTTAATGCTCAGAACATGAACAGCGTTGGGGACGTAAGGTCTGATGGCAAAAATTCACAGCAAGAGAAGAAAGTTAAGAGCGACACCGATGAGGAAACCGTTTTCTGGCAACCAGCATAGGGGCGTTATATACCGGGTATCATTTTGGCGTTTGGAGAGCCCGCAAGGCGATATAATCACTTATCACGAACGGGAAATTGGCATTGGGAAAACCACAACAGGAACAGAGACTGGACCACCTGCAGACGAAGGCTTGCAACACTCGGGGCCAGGTTCCACGCTGGGGTATGGGAGCAGCGGAGAGGCCGCCTGGGGGTGGTCGTTTCGTCAGACATATGGTCCTGTTCTGAGCTTTGGGCCTTTGCAGAGGTTGTAATGAACGAGTTCCATGACAAACAGATGTGTTCATGTTCGCTCTCTTTTCTTTTGGATAAATGTAAACATGAGCAATGCTATCGTTTGTTCTTCGGGAGGAAGGTGTCAACAACGAGTCCCCTTCTAATCCTTACTCACAGAGCAAATGGTTACCCGGGGTCGCAGTCCCGGAGCATTAATGCTTCGACGACGGCCCTATCGACGAGAACAACCAAAGAAACTTCCCGGAGGTGAAGACTGCAGGTGCTTAGGGCCCTTGGGCTTCCTTCCTGTCTCCCCTTCTGTTTGCGGCCGACGACCAGCAATCTCCCAGCTTACACTTCGTTCCTCGCTGCTTCTCTATCCTGGATATCCTGGATAACCCTCCCTTTCACCCCCCC